>NC_079193.1:302515441-302590980 GCF_029499605.1 Hyla sarda
GCTCTGCGACCTCTGGGGCTTTCCAGAAGTGGACCTCTTCGCGTTCTGGCACAATCGGAAGATCCTTCCGTTTGTGTCCAAGTTCCGGGACCCCGAGGAAGCTCAAGGCAGAGGACGTCCTCGCCTTTCTGGTAGCTCCAGATTGGCCCCGAAGGTCGTGGTACGCCGTCGTAGTCAGGCTCCTGGCCGACGCTCCTCTGCGCCTTCCGCTCCGCCCGATCCTACTCCCTCGGGTCCTCTTGCCACCCCAATTTACAGTTGCTGCATTTGTTGGCTTGGCGGTTGAGACCGCGGTTTTGAGGCCCGCGGGTTCTCTTCCCAAGTCATTCACACCATGCTCTAGGCTCGTAAGCCCCCCTCCGCTCGAATTTACCACCATACTTGGTGGTTTTTATTTTCGTTGATGTGAAGCTCAGGACTTCTCCCCGGTGACCTTCTCGGTTCCCCGTCTTCTCTCCTTTTTTTGCAGTCGGGGTTGGAACTGGGGTTGTCTCCCTTAAAGGTCAGGTTTCGGCCCCTGGTTTCTATTTCTCATATCCGGACCTTCGTGCAAGGAGTGGCGCATGCTGTTCCTCCTTATCGGTCACCTTCTCCCCTTTGGGACTTGAACTTGGTTCTGAGTGCCCTCCAGAGTGAACCCTTTGAGCCCCTTAGAGAGGTGTCTCTCCGCCTCCTTTCTTGGAAAGTGGCGTTTCTTGTTGCTATCCCCTCCATTCGGAGGGTGTCTGAACTGGCAGTTCTTTCCTGCTGTTCTCCGTTTCTGGTGATCCACCAGGACAGGTTGTTTTCCGGCCACTTCCTTCCTTTTTGCCTAAGGTGGTCTCGGCCTTTCATCTCAATGAGCACATTGTCCTCCCGTCCTTTTGTCCGGATCCTTCTCATCCTAAGGAGCGCTTACTACACAAGCTGGATGTAGTTTTGGGCTGTTCGGTCTTATCTCTCCATTATTTCTTCGTTTCGTCAGTGTGATTCCTTTGTCGTCCTTACGGACGGTCGTCGCAAGGGACAGCCTGCTTCCAAGGCCACCATTTCTTGGTGGATTCGGTCCGCCATTGCGGAAGCCTATCGCTGTAAGGGGAAGATTCCTCCTTTCAGGGTTGTGGCTCATTCCACACGTTCTGTTGGGCTTCCTGGGCTCTCCAGAATAGAGCCTCTGCCTCGCAGATTTGCAAGGCGGCTACCTGGTCGTCTTTGCACACTCTCTCGAGGTTTTCCGAGTTCATATTTTCGCATCGGCTGATGCTAGTCTGGTTCGTAAAGTGTTGCAGGCGGCAGTGGATCGTCCGTCTGCCTGATTACTTCTCTGCCCACCCAAGGGACGGCTTTGGTACGTCCCACGGTCTGTGTCCCCCAATGGAGCCGATAGAAAAAAGGAGATTTTTTAACACTTACCGTAAAATCTTTCTCGAAGGATCCATTGGGGGACACATCTCCCGCCCTTTTTGAGTTTTTCCTTTGGTTCTCTGTCCGAGGGTGTGTTCAGTTGTGTTTTTTCTTCTGGTTCTCGGACAGTTTGGGGTTTTTCTTTGCCCTATTGGTCTCCTCCTATTGCTCTGGAACTTAAACTGACTAGCTCAGAGCCTGAAGGCGAGTATATGCTGCTGGGAGGAGCTGACTTTTTTAATTACCATAGTGTCACACCTCCTAGAGACAGCAAGATACACCCACGGTCTGTGTCCCCCAATGGATCCTTAGAGAAAGAGATTTTACGGTAAGTGTTAAAAGATATACTTTTTTCCTCCCTTTTTTGGTTTAGTTCCAATACACACAACGGGAATAAACATGTGTATAGCAAAACGTGTTTCTGCAATCCTTTTTCTGTAAGAAATACTTAATTTTCTTGAAAACTTTCAGGGGTGCCAACATTTACGGCCATGACTGTATGCATAGAATATGCCACAAATGCTTGATAGGTGCACTGTTCCATCTAATCTGTCTGGCTGCTTAAATCTTCTTAGTTTTCCTTTTATTGGGGTACTCTAGAGTTGAACTTTATTTTATTTTATTTTTTTACCATCCTGCCCAGAATACATGGACTTACCTCCCGCCACTCCCCCTTTGCCTCTGGTATCACTGCCCCATCCTCTTGGGGCAGGTCTTCTTCCTGGTTACTGGAGCTTAATACGTTACACTGCGGCTCTGCTTCTCACTGGTCGAGGCATAACAGTGCTGCTGAGCCTAGTGTGATGTGTTAACCCCCCCAGCATTCTGGGCTAAATGTTAATAAGTTTAATCCCAGAGTACCCTTTTTAGGTATTTGTAAATAGCTTCTAAATCTCTGCTTGATTATAGAGAGAACTGTGTAGCAGTGCAGTTAAAGCTCCATAGTGTTCTCTATCTCTTCCCTCTTTCATCAGTGAAGAGGATCTCCTCCTCTGTGTGTACAGTGTATAGAGATATAGAAGTGCAGGATCTCCTCCTCTGTGTGTACAGTATATAGAGGCATAGAAGTGCAGGATCTCCTCCTCTGTGTATAGAGACATAGAAGTGCAGAATCTTATCCTCTGTGTGTACAGTGTATAGAGACATAGAAGTGCAGGATCTCCTCCTCTGTGTGTGCAGTGTTATAGAGACATAGATTCCTTTCTATGTCCTACGTCTATACAAATTCCCCCCGACTCCTCGGGGACATGCTCCCCTAAACTACACCCCTGATATAAGGGAGGAGGGAGTAGCAGCAACATCCCCTTAATTTCTTTTTTCACTTGCCCGGGCCCCTGATGGCAGTTCTGCCTGTGCTGAGTGCTGGTCCAACCTCTGGAAACCACACCTATGAGGGTGTTGAGGTAAGTGAAAGTCACAAAGATTGGACTCGCACCTATCATGTATTTATAGCATATTCTGTGGATCTAAGATGGAAATACCCATTGAAAATTAGGGAAAGAAGATATGTGACTTGATTGATTATTTTGATATTTTATTAGTTTTTATTTTTATTTTCTTGGTTTCTTGATATCCTAAAGCATTGTTTTCTGAGTTGCATTATTATTGGCATGGAATCACTTTACAGGAACACCATGACTTTTTATTTTTTCCACAGCTCTCAATGGGAAAGGATACAGCAAGAAGACGGAGAAGCATCACAACTAAAAGGTGATTTATGGGCAATGTTTTTCGAAATGAACAATTCATCTTCTAAAACTATTACTTTTCAATAGTGAATTTAGTGAATTGTATGTTATATTGCATCATGTATCTTTCCAGGACTGTCAGCACATGCCCATGTAGAATTGCCATTTTACTCAAAGTTTCTGCTCATAGCTGGATACTTGGCTTCCTACAATCCTGCACGGACAGATAAAAGATTTTTTGTAAAGGTACGTTTATGCTTTTGAAGTTTACATGGCGTTGGTGATCACTAGATGACTTAAAGGGATATTCCGCCCTTAAACATCTTATCCCCTATCAAAAGGAAAGGTTATAAGATGTCTGATTGCGGGGATCCCACCGCTGTCACGTCCCCTCCCATAGACATGAATGTGTATGGAGGGGGCGTGGCCTTGATGTCACGTTTATGTCTTGGAAACTCAGCGTTTCTGAGACTGGAGTAGCACCCGGCACAGAATGCTGGGTGCTGCACGCAGATCAAGGGGGTCCTAGCGCCGAGACCCCGTGATCAGATATCTTGTCCCCTATCCTTTGGATTGGGGATAAGATGTCTGAGGGCAGAATACTATTTTAAACTTGTTATATATAGATAACACGCCACATTAACACTATAATGTCCTTCAGTGAATGATAATGTTTGGTACTATACTAGTTGTGTTACAAGGCAAACCACCCTCAGCATAAAATATATAATCAACCAGTAACACCATTGTAGCAAGTGCTAATATGTTCTTTGTAAACTAATAGGGAGTATCCTTACAATATTAAAGGGGTACACCGCGCCTAGACATCTTATCCCCTAAGGATGGGGGATAAGATGTCTGATAGCGGGAGTCCCGCCGCAGGGAACCACCGCGAACCCCTGTAGTCGTTTCTGAAGTACCCCTATCATCTGATGCACCGAGCGAGCTTCGCTCCATGCCTGATGACTGGTGATGCAGGGGGCCGGAGGACCGTGACATCACGCCCTGCCCCCTTAATCAAAGTCTATGGGAGGGGGCGTGGCAGCCGTGACACCCCCTTCCATAGACTGCATCGCCAGTCATCAGGCACGGAGCAAAGCTCGCTCCGTGCACCAGATGACAGGGCTGCTGCTGGAGAGATCACGGGGGTTCCCAGCGGCGGGACCCCCGCGATCAGGCATCTTACCCCTTTTCCTTTCGATAGGGGATAAGATGTCTAGGGGCGAAGTACCCCTTTAAAGTCTGGTGTCTTGTAAAGAAGTTGATGGATTATGATATGTCTGTTTGGTGTCCACATTGAGAAAGCTATGTGTCACTTTGTCTCCTGCTTGCTCAACGCCCAACCATGTGGCTTTCAAAATAATAGAAGCATAGAGAACGTAAGTGCCATAGCACTCACACAGGGTGAAGTTGACAAATTGATGACATCTCAAGCATATACCATAGGTGTGCATACATAGACAACAGTTAAAATGCCTACCCACCTTACTATATGTAAATTAAAGGGGAGTAACTTATATAGTGCATTCTGGGAACGATTGTCGAGATGCTAATGCAAAAGCGACAACTAATATAGTAGTATATTCTAAATCACTTAACAAAATGGCTGCCAAAATTGAATAATAACTGTGAAGTAAACAAAACAAAAAACTCATACGGTACTTTGGCTACAGAAGTAACTTTTGATTTACTTATATACACAGTATTTGTTTATTATGCTTTTTTTTTTTTTGGTAGAAAATCATTAAAATGTCTTTTATTATGTTTTAGCATCACGGAAAAATTAAAAAAACTGATTTCCTGAAGAAGCATGAAAAGGTAAAAAGGATATTATACAATACAATACAATACAATACAATATAATACAAATCTGTACGAAACACCAAATTTTTATGAATGTAAACCATGATGTGAGGTAAAGTAATCCTACTCACTGTCTACTTTATTAGGTACATCTTGCTAGTGCCAGGCTGGACCCGCTTTTGCCTTCAGAACTGCCTTCATTGGTGGCATACACTCTACAAGGTGCTGGAAACATTCCTCAAAGATTTTGGTCCGTATGGACATGATGGCTAGAGATGAGCAAACTTACAGTAAATTCAATTCGTCACGAACTTCTCGTCTTGGCAGTTGATGACTTATCCTGCATAAATTAGTTCAGCTTTCAGGTGCTCCCGTGGGATGGAAAAGGTGGATACAGTCCTAGGAGACTCTTTCCTAGGACTGTATCCACCTTTTCCAGCCCACGGGAGCACCTGAAAGCTGAACTAATTTATGCAGGATAAGTTATCAACTGCCGAGCCGAGAAGTTTGTGACGAATCGAATTTACTGTAAGTTCGCTCATCTCTAATGATGGCATCAATGAGTTGCTTCATTTTTTAGATGCACATCCGTGATACAAATCTCCTGTTCCACCACATCCTTAAGGTGCTCTTTTGGATTGGTGACTGGAGGCCATTGGAGTACAGTGAGCTCATTGTCACGTTCAAGAAAGCGGTCTGAGATCTTGTAAGCTTTGTGACATGGTGCATTATCCTGCTAGAAGGAGCCATCAGGGGATGTGACCACTGTGGTCATAAAGGGATGGACATGGTAAGGAACAATACTCTGATGGGTGTCCTGTCTTAAACAATGGCCAATTGGTACTAAGGGGTCCAAAGTGTGCCAAGAAAATTTCCCTTACACCTTTACACCACCAGCAACAGCCTGAACCATAGATACAAGACAGGATGGATCCATGCTTTCATGTTGTTTAAGCCAAATTCAGACCCTGCCATCCGAATGTTGCAGCTGGATTTGAGACTCATTAGACCAGGCAATGTTCTTCCAGACGTCCATTGTCCAGTTTTGGACTGTACAAATTGTAGCCTCGGTTTCCTGTTCTTAGCGGACAGGTGTAAACTTCTGCTGCTGTAGTCAATATTCTTCAAGGTTCGACATTGTTGTACGGTCAGAGAGAGTATTCTGCATACTTTGGTTGTAACAAGTTGTTTTTTGAGATACTGGTGCCTTTCTGTCATCTTGAACCAGTCTGCCCATTCTTCTCTGACATCACAAGGCATTTTAATCCACACAACTACCACTCACTGGATATTTTCTCTTTTTTTTTTTTTTTTTGCCATTCTCTGTAAACCCTACAAATATTTGTTTGTAAAAATCCCAATAGATCAGCAGTTTCTAAAATATTCTAACCAGCCTGTCTTGCACCAGCAAACATGCCATGTCCAGCCTGAGAATCAGAAAGTTGTCTTGACCACCTCAATTCATTAAATTGTTGCCATTAAATTGCTGCCATGTGATTGGCCATGTGTTACCAAGCATTTAAACAGGTGTACCTAATAAAGTGGCCAGTGAGTGTATAATGAAGATAAGTTACTGAAGAGTTTGGATGGATTGGAATCTGTCTGCTTTTTTATTTTTCAGCTTGGAGAATTGTGTGAGGTTTTGGCTATTGCAGTAATTATTTTTTTTCATTGATTTTCTTTTTTTTTTATGGTGTTCACTGTGCAGTATAAATAAAATGTTGTCTTATGCAGGTTGGTGCAGTTACAGCAATACCCAATTTATATCGTGTTTTTATTTATTTTATTTTTTTCTTTCTTTCGTCCCCTTAGGGGACTTGAAGATACAATTGTGTGTACGTGTACCAGTATAGTACACAGCAGTACATCTGTGCTATGTACTATACCCTGTCATTTCAGCACTGACAGGTTACCTGTGAGACACTTAGATGAAGCAATAGCGAAACACACATTGGTCTAACTTCAGCTTTCTCATTTGCTTTATTTGCAGACCAGTAACCATCTTCTGGGTCCCAAGCCTTTCCCTTTGGACAGACTGTTGGCTATACTGTACAGTATTGTAGACAGCAGAGTGGCACCCACAGCAAATATTTTTTCTCAGGTAAATATAGCTTTTTATCCTGAAAATACCAGCTCTGATTATTATATGTATATTTGTAATATACATTGGTCGCAAAAAAAATGTGTATATTTTTGTCCCTACAGCTAGGGTGGACAAGCAGGTATCCAAGCCAGGAGCCTGCACAGAGCCCTACTTGTCCTGCCCTCACTTCCTGTATTTGGTCTCCTCATAGAGACACACAGGCCTTAGCTGCAGAGACAGCCTTTTTCCCCCCAAAATAGATAAATTTTTTAACCAATGTATGTTAGAAATATTCATATAATTGTATTCTTTATATAAAAGTTTTTGTTTAAAAAAACAAAAAACTTGCCACAATGACATGTCAAAGTTTTTATCTGTTGGGGTTTCAGTCCCCAGTGCGGTGAAATCGCGGCATCCGAAACAACTTGAAGGACGCGAGGAGGATCCCTACCTGCTTCCTCACTGTCCGATCGTGCCTGAGATCCAGGCAGGAGCAGTCGAGTGGCGATAACACTGATCAATGCCATGCTACTGCATGGCAGTGATCAGTGTAGGAAATCAGCGTGTGCAATGTTATAGTCCCCTATGCGGGCTATAACATTGCAAAAAATGCAATAAAGTGTTAATAAATGTGATTTAACCTCTTCCCTAATAAGTTTGAATCACCCCCCTTTTCCCATGTAAAAAACAAAAACAAAAAAAACTGATTTTTTTTTAAAACAAAAATAGACATGTGGTATCACCATGTGCGTAAATGTCCGAACTATAGAAATATATCTTTAATCAAACCGCACGGTCAATGACTTAAACATAAAAAAATTCCAAAGTCCAAAATAGCGTATTTTTGGTCACTTAAAAAAAAAATAAAATACTAATTAATAAAATGTGATCAAAAAGTTTGAACAAAACAAAATGGTACCGATAAAAACATCAGATGACAGCGCAAAAAATGAGCCCTCATACATCCCCATATGCGGAAAAATAAAAAAGTTATAGGGGTCAGAAGAGGACACTTTTCAACATATTAAGTTTGGCGCATGTAGTTATAATTTTTATTTAGTAGTAAAATAGAATTAAACCTATATAAATTGGGTATCCTTGCCACCGTACGGACCTACAGAATAAATATAAGGTGCAATTTTTACCGAAAACACTTCGTAGAAACGGAAGCCGCTAAAAATTACAAAATGTTTTTTTTTTTGTTTTTTTTATTTAAATTTGCTCCACAAATAATGGTTTCGCTGTAGATTTTGTGGTGAAATTATTAATGGCATTACAAAGTCATATTTTGGAGCAAAGAACAAGCCCTCATATGGATTTTTAGGTGGAAAATTAAAAGTGTTCTTGTAATGTACCAGTACAGGTACATGTCCTATACTACCTGTAGGCCCTGTCAGGTTGAGTCCCTCAGTGACCTGGGGGTTCCCCTGTTGTCTCCCTGTTGGTTTATTAAGTGTGTATGCTCCTTTAATGCATATACAGGATCCATATGTCTAGATAGTCTCAAGGACCTGTGAGTAAGTCTGTCACGTTATGTTATGCAGTTACATGATTTGTTGTCACATGTACTCCCAGAGAGCACCAGCTTAACCTATGACCCACAGCTTGACCAATGGGCTTTAGTCCAGCCCCCCCACTATATAAAGGCCATTTGCAATTCATCCTCTTGGAGCTAAGTGCTTAGCTGTAACATCAAAGTCTTTGCTGAAGCAGCAAGCACCAGAGGCCATAGTCAAGTGATCAGCATCTGGAGTACCCCAAAAGCTACAAGTCTCTCCAGTAAGTCTACAAGTCTATGTCTGCTGTCACTACATCTAGTCAAGTCCTGCACATAGTCAAGTCAAATTCAAGTTAATTACAAGTATTGGTCCAGCAAGCTGCGAGGTCCTCTGGGTCCTGGTCACCTCTCTGGGACAATCTGTCCTTAGCTGTGAAGATAATTACACCTGTCTTCTACCCAGTAAAGCCTACGTTTAACCATAACTGGTTGTGGACTCTTAATTCACTACTAGCCTGTGGGATAGCGAAGAATCCGGGTGTGTGTTCCGGAACCCGAAAACCACACTGGCGTCACTAACACAAGGGGTTAATACAATCTGACCCCCGGGGTTAATAAAATCAGATCCCACCACTCACTGCAACACCCGTGGTCCCGTCATATACACCGGTGGCTACCACATTTCTATTTTTAGAAGGTGAGGAGGAAAAAACAAAAGTGCAAAAATGAAAAATCGCCAAAGAGGGAAGGGGTTAAAGAACACTCTATATGAGATGTGAATAGGGTTGTTGCTTCCTATACACCACTTTCTGCAGAATATTATAATTTTGACCTAAAGAAACCATTTTCTTTCTCAGATCTCCTCTCTTGTGACTCTTCAGCTGTTAACCCTGGTGGGCCATGATGATCAGCTTGATGCCCCCAAGTACAAGTGCACTGTATCACTGGATTTCATCCGAGCTGTAGCAAGGTAACTTTACGAAAAATATTGCATACAAGACTTACAAATGTGTTGGGAAAGGTATACAGCAGGGGTCTCAAACTGGTGGCCCTCCAGATGTTGCAAAACTTCAACTCCCAGCATTCCCGACAGCCATTAGCTGCAACAAATGGGAATGCTCCGGGCATGCTGGGAGATTGTTTTGCAACATCTGGAGGGCTGCCAGTTTGAGACCACAGGTATACAGCCTTCAGAGTCGTTTCATGCACAACACATTTGTGAATTGCTTCTGACCCCATCTATTGTTACTTTTTGTCTGGGGGAGGAGGGGGGAGTCATGACTACATCAACATATGATAAACCTGCAGAGATATGCTTCATATTTTAGTTTTTTTTAATGCAGTTTCTGAAGACAGCTCCAGGACTGGGTTCAAAGGCTGTGAGCACCTTTTAACCCCTTTTAACACTTTTTTTTCCATCTACAGAGCCATCTGAGGGCTTGTTTCAGCAAAAAAAAGTCCAGCTTTTTTTTTTTTTTATGTCTTTGGTGCAGTTTCAGGATTTTTTATTATTTCTTTTATAATTTTTTTTCTAATATATATGATGTGACAAAAAATCAGCATACGGTTCACCATACAAGATCAGTAATGTTACATTTTATTAGTTCAGACAATTCCCTATGTGGCAATACCAAATATATTATATTGTTTATTTCTGTTTAGAAAAGGGGTGATTTGAACATATACTCAGAACAGTTTGTTCCAAACGCTGAGTAGCGGAGTACCCTTAAAGGGGTACTCTGGCACTAAGACATCTTATCCCCTATCCAAAGGATAGGGGATAAGATGCCTGATCGCGGGGGTCCCCCCGCTGGGGACCCCCTGTGATCTTCCACGCCGCACCCCATTAGAATCAGCCCCCGTAGCGTGTTCGCTCCGGGTCTGATTACTAGCGATCATGGGGACGGAGCATAGTGACGTCATGGCCTTGCCCCCGTGTGACATCACGCTCCGCCCCCTCAATGCAAGCCTATGGAGGGGGCGTGGCAGCTAGTGATCAGACCCGGAGCGAGAACGCTCCGGGGGCTGATTCTAACTGGGTGCGGCGTGGAAGATCATGGGACCCCCGCGATCAGGCATCTTATCCGCTATCCTTTGGATAGGGGATAAGATGTCTTAGCGCCGGAGTACCCCTTTAAGGGTACTCCGCTACTCAGCGTTTGGAACAAACTGTTCTGAATGCTGGAGCCGGCGCCAGGAGCTCTTGACATCATAGCCCCCCCCCAATGACATTACGCACCGCCCCCTCAATGCAACTCTATGGGAGGGGGCGTGACGGCTGTCTAACGTTTAAGGGGGGATATGATAAACGTATATAAGTATATAAATGGCCCATACAAAAAATATGGAGAAAAACTGTTCCAGGTTAAACCCCCCCCCAAAGGACGAGGGGGCACTCCCTCCGTCTGGAGAAGAAAAGGTTTAGTCTAAAGGGGCGACACGCCTTCTTTACCGTGAGGACTGTGAATTTATGGAACGGTCTACCTCAGGAACTGGTCACAGCAGGAACAATTAATAGCTTTAAAACAGGATTAGATACATTCATGGAACAAAATAACATTAATGCTTATGCAGAATTATAAAACTACATCCCTTTCCCTTATCCCCTTACACCCTTCCCTTCAATTCCCTGGTTGGACTTGATGGACGTATGTCTTTTTTCAACCATACTAACTATGTAACTATGTAACCCCTCCCATAGACTTTCATTGAGGGGGCACGGCGTGATATCATGAGGGGGCGGGGCTACGACATCACAAGCTCCTGCCTCCAGCGTTCGGAACAGTTTGTTCCAAACGCTGAGCAGCGGAGTACCCTTTTAAACACATTACAGGTTATCATTGTTTGATATTACAAAGGGAAGTGTTACTCGGTGTATGGGGTGTACCCAGTGGGGGAGATTTATCAAAACCTGTGCAGAGGAAAAGTTGCCCAGTTGCCCATAGTAACCAATCAGATCGCTTCTTTTATTTTGCAGAGGCCTTGTTAAAAATGAAAGAAGCGATCTGATTGGTTGCTATAGGCAACTGGGCAGTTTTTCCTCTGCACAGGTTTTGATAAATCTCCCTCAGTGTGTCTGACCTGAACATGGGCCTGACCAGGTAGTGCTATTCCCTTTTTTTTGGTATGTTTTTAAATATATTGCAGATGTTTTGTTTTTTTATTTGTGATTCCCTGTCTGACTATGCAGCTTTTATTAAAGCAGCATGTCTATATATTTTTTGTTTTTATTTTAAAAAATTTTTTAGAATCTAATAAAGTTGTGACCTTTTTTTTTTTCGGTTGTGCAGCCATTTGTTTATGCATGATCACTTTTCTTGTTTCCTGCAAATAGTCTTTTTTTATGTAGGCTTGCACTCAATATATACATTAGTGTGATTTATTATAGGTATTGCCCATTGGTTTGTGGATACCACTCTTGGTATTGGAAAAAATACTGACCATGTGTGTTGGCAAACTGCCTTGTATCTCCTTTCTTCTATATATCTCCAACCTTTCTGAACTGCCCTCAAACATTTTTCTCTCTTCTATTCACTCTTTAAACTGGTGTGTAACCCCCACCCCCCTATTCTGCTATCTCTGAGGCTTTGTTCACATGGCGGAATTTCAAAGTGAAATTCTGTGGGAATATTCAGCGTGGAAATTCCGCTGCAGCAGAGTCCCATTAATTTCAATGGGATTCTGCTGCACTGTGCACACAGCGGAATTTTCACAGTAGTTCCTGCCCCAGAAATCCAGATTCCAGCATCTGCAGAAAGAGGAGTATACATGTCTAGTATTTCTGCAGATTCTGCTTGGAAATGTAAATAGTGCAAACTTGCAAGATGAGAAACTGTTCTTAAATCTCCCTTCTTTGTTGGTTTTTGTTCTTACATCTGATTTAAATGCCTGTATAATGACTGTTAATCTATTCATTCAAAGTTAACTTTTTTTCTTCTCTTTCACAGGACAGTGAATTTTGATATTGTCAGATATTTGTATGATTTTCTATGAAAGCTTTTGTCTGTTCTGACTGAAACCGAAGATTTGATACAGTATTTAAAAAAAAAACCTTCTCCTTTTATGCTTAATATTAATAAGCATTCCTCTATTACACATTTCTAATAAAATAAGTGTAAAATAACCCATGGTCTCTCTAGAGATATTTTCTTGCTGTAGTTAGGATGTGTTAATACATTCAGATTTTATAATAACCATTATTGAGTACAAAGCCAGGAATGGATTCGAAGGAGGAGAAGTCTCAGGCTTTCATTTATCCTCCATGTGTGATCTGTTCCTAGCTTTGATTTAAATAATTGCACTTTAAACCTGAACATGTGAACACAGCCTTAGAGCACACATGGTCAGGGTGCCAAGATGTATCAATCTGAGGAAAAATGGGAGTAATTTCCCCCGTAACAACCAATCACAGCTCAGCTTTCATATCTTAAAGGGGTATTCCAGGAAAAAACTTTTTTATATATCAACTGGCTCCAGAAAGTTAAACAGATTTGTAAATTACTTCTATTAAAAAATCTTAATCCTTTCAGTACTTATGAGCTTCTGAAGTTAAGGTTGTTCTTTTCTGTCTAAATGCTCTCTGATGACACCTGTCTTGGGAAACGCCCAGTTTAGAAGCAAATCTCCATGGCAAACCTCCTCTAAACTAGGCGTTTCCCGAGACAGGTGTCATCAGAGAGGATTTAGACAGAAAAGAACAACCTTAACTTCAGAAGCTCATAAGTACTGAAAGGATTAAGATTTTTTTAATAGAAGTAATTTACAAATCTCAAAGGAAAGTAGATATATCAGCTCACCCATAAATCCACATAGACAGATATCGTTCCTCTCAGTACATATCAGGTTGGAAGCTCCGGGCTATACACTGAAGCCGTGTCTCCAGGTGGACTCATCAGAAAAAGGTAAGGTGAAAAAGTCCGGCTCTTATATGAGTAAAGAATATATATAGATATAAAGAATATTTTTGTCTGACAGATTGATACATCTGGGCTACTCTTTAATATACTTAGTTACAATCTTCACAAGCATACCTGAAGGATACAATGAAAAAAATTTCAGGGAACTGAACTTTTCACAGGATAAGTGTCTGATCTTAGGGGGTCAAACCACAGGGCCCCCCCGCGATCTTCTTACATGTCCTCAGCACCCTCTGGTCCCTACCTTCCTGGATGTTGGCAAGTGTTGGCCCACTCTGCCAATCACCGGTTGCATTGATGGGCTGAGCTGGTTGTCTATTGCCCATTTCTAGGAAAGTGGGGACCAGAGCACACAGAGGATGGGGAGGGTAGGAGAGGTCCTGTACAGGAGATGGTGGTGGACCCCATTGGTCGGACCAGACACTTATGTCCTATCCTTTGAATAGTGGATACATTTTTAGTTTCCTGGACTATCCCTTTAATTCTCACATAGTATCTTTTCTCTTGTATGTTCAGCTGTTTGTGCTCCAGACTTCTGTTTCAGTTTCTGATGCTACTTCCTGTCGGCTGTAATGGTTCTTTATCTAATATACGTCCCTGTCTACCAGTTCTCACCCCTACAGCCAATGCTCTCATTGTGCAGATAAATGCAGCCCAGTTTTTCTAATCCTGGATAACCCTTTCAACTTTTTACCTGGAGTAGGTGTCATAGGGGCCACACTGTAGGGCTTCCACAGGGGGAAAAGCTTAACCTAAAATTCACACCAAAATCCACTTGCGGATTCTATGCTGATTTTGAGGTGGTATATGCAGCATGGATTTTGCCTGCCTCAAGGTGCCCCTATACCCTCTATAGCTGTAGCATGAAAGCTCCTTTGGCCAACGGTTATTCTTCCCTGTTCCCATATACACATATATGCTCTTCTCCCCTCCTCCAAGAATCGGCACCCCATTTGTCCCTGAAATGTGTCTGGAATTGCGGCTTAGCGGCATTAATTTGGATAGATCTTGGCTCACTCCAGACATATCCTAGATTTGTTTTTTTTATAAAGACCTTTAATGTGCAGAAAAAAAAATGTATATAATTGTTCTGTGGAGTTGTGTATAATTATTATACTTCTGGCGTCCTTAATATGGTAAGCGGATTAGGGACGTTGGTATGCAGTGCTAGCTTTGCATTGGCAATTAGTGTCACTTGTGATGATTATATGTGTGGCATGAAGCTCTCCAGTTTACAGCCAAGAAGCGAGGCTCGTCTTGCTTAAGAGGAAGAAAGCGGCTGATTAGTCTTGAGGACGGTGATCATTTGCCGAGGTGTATATTAGCAAGAGGCTGGAAGTAAATGATAATGTCGTGATTCTCCTGACACTGATGACTGTAATTTTCATGTTAAATATGTATGTTGTGTACTTAGCAGATTCTTTAGACCCTGCTTATAGTGTAATTGTTCACTTTTACAGCCTTAAAGTTAATTTAGTTATGATACCATTTATACATTTGTAGGTAAATTACGATAACAACAAGCTTGTCTTGTATCCTAGCACATTTCTCTAGTATACGATGCAGAATTGTGAAGCCCTCCTTCCCCAGGTTATGCAGTGAGAAGTGGTTGCAATGGGGTATGGCACTTTGTCTTGTTTTCTTTTTGTTTGCAATACTAAACTACACAACTCTTCTGTAATTGTAACCGTATGGAAAATTGGAAGCACACTTTATGACATAAGATTCATTTTGTTTTGCATTTTAACCCTTTAAGGACTCAGGGTTTTTCCGTTTTTCACTTTTTCCTCCTCACCTGCTAAAAATCATAACTCTTTGTTTTCCACCTACAGACCTATGTGAGGGCTTGTTTTATGCACTACCAATTTTACTTTGTTTTTTAGTTTTTTCGGGTGAAATGACTCGGCTTCCGTTTCTACGCAGTGCACTTTTCAGTAAAAATGACACCTTATCTTTATTCTGTAGGTCCATACGGTTAGGATACCCAATTTATGTAGGTTTTATTTTATTATACTGCTTTAAAAATATTAACTACATGCACCAAAATGTGTATGTTTTAAATTGTCCTATTATGATCCCTATAACTTTTATATTTTTCTGCATACGGGGCTATATGAGGGCTAATTTTTTAGGGTATACAAAATGACCAAACTTACTCAATTTTGGACTTTTAGATTTTTTTTTTTACATATATACCATTGACTGTGCGGTTTAATTAATGTTATATTTTTATAGTTCGGCGACTTACACATGCGGCAATCCCACATATGTTTATTTTTATGTTTACATATTTTTTTATATGGAATGTGGTAAAAGGGGGTTAATTCACATTTATTAACTTTTATACACTGTTTTTTAGTCCCCATAGGGGACTATTACATGCAATCTTCTGATTGCATACACTGTTCAGTGCTATGACATAGCATAGCATTGATCAGTGTAATCTTTGCTCAAACTGTTCGAACGCTGGAGCCGGCGCTGGGAGCTTGTGACATCATAGCCCCCGCCCCCTCATGACATCACGCCCCACCCGCTCAATGCAAGTCGATGGGAAGGGTGCGTGACAGCCATCATGCCCCCTCCCATAGACTTGAATTGAGGGGGCAGGTCATGATGTCATGAGGGGCGGGGCTATGACATCACAAGCTCCCCGCTCCAGCGTTCTGAACAGTTTGTTCCAAACGCCGAGCAGTGGAGTACCCCTTTAAAGGGGTACTCTGCCCCTGGAGACATTATCCCCTACCCAAAGGATAGGGGATAAAATGTCTGATCACGGGGTGGTCCTTTGAATAGGGGATAAAATGTTTAGGGGCGGAGTATCCCTTTATTATCTTGTTGCACTACCTTTTGAGAGGTAGTCACTGCAAACCAGCGAATTCTGTAACTCAATGGAGGAGATTTATGAATATGTATCAGTGCGCAAGCACTTAAGCCTTTTTTTCTTTGCACCGTATTTTTGGCTTATGTGCGCACAGACTTTGATAAATTTTGCACAAATGAATTTGCTGTAGGATTTTGCACCTCAGAACTTGCTGTAGGATGTCCTTTTTCTAAGACAAGGCAGAGGTGGTATGAATTTGCATTTTTTTTTTGTTTTTTTGGACATTTGCACATTATTTTTGCGCCTTTGCTTAGTCAAGAATGAAGCACTGCATTTCCCAGTCATTTTTGCCAAAGTTGTCTATTTTTAAATTGCGCAAAAGTTCAACTAATAAAAGAACCCTTTCCGTGCTGTGGTTCTTTCGCAATCTTCCGCCGTCTCTTCTGATCCGTGCCCGATTAAGAGCATGGACGGAGCTTAGTGACATCACCGCTGTTGTCTGCTAACAGTGGGACCCAGCAGAGAACAGCAGCGGTGACGTCACTAAGCTCCGCTCATGCTCCAAGACGGCCCCGGAACAGAAGATACGACGGGAGAACCACAGCACGGAACGGGACCAGGTAAGGATCGTTATCATCAGTGTCGTCTGCACTACCTGTCTGTACCAACAGATTAATGCAGGTGACACTGATGACAGATTTCCTTTAATACGTTATCACTGTCAGTTTCAAGATATTTCGGTCTTTAACAGAAGGGTACCTACAATTTTTTGTCCATGTCTGTAGATCAGATTTCTACTGCTTTGTATTGTATTCCACTGTGGATTTTACAGGTACAAATCTGCATTTCTGTACAAAATTTACCATTAGATTGGGGGAAATTGCCAAGAGCAATAGTTGGCAGGACAAGGTCAATCACTGAGCACTTCATACAACATACAATTACAGTACATTCTTTTAATCCAGCATCAACCAGTCCTGACAAGTGGTGGATTATAAAATATTCTGGAATATTTGACAGTTATTTGTATTTAAAATTTTAAGGATAGAAAACTTTTAAATAAGTTACTATAAGGTCACGTTTACTCCAGACAATTAATGTAGAGATGAGCGAAGTTACAGCGATTCGATTCATCACGAACTTCTCGGCTCGGCGTTTGCTGACTTTAGCCTGCATAAATGAGTTCAGCTTTCAGGTGCCCCGACTCTCTCCTAGGACTGGATCCACCTTTTCCAGCCCACCGGAGCACCTGAAAGCTGAACTAATTTATGCAGGATAAAGTCAGCAACTGCCGAGCCGAGAAGTCCATGACGAATTGAATTACTGTAACTTTGGTCATCTCTAGAGCTAAGGCAAAGTATAGATCCTAAAGAAGAAAAAACATATAAAAAATGTCTCCTGGTTTGTAAATTAATATTTTATTTAGCTAAGGATGTGTTCACACTACTGTCCATGAATAGTTTTGTCAGGCTTGACTTTGAGAAACTACAGTGGGGTCCGCTGGGCGCCAATGGTGTCTGTTGTCTGACAGGTCTGGCACTGCTGTTGTGGTTTCCTTAGCATTGACCATGACAGCAGTGTAAATATAGCCATTTCTAGCATATTGCAACCTATTATAGACCAAAAGATATTCCCTGTCATTTATGTACCAATATTAGTGATGGTTAAGTGGTATAGTAGGAAGTTGCTAACACTGCAGAAAAATAGATTGATGAAAGTTGTCGACCAGCAGAGGGTGGCCAAGGATAATACTTACCAGCTGCTAGAAGTAGGTGTGCCAATAGCAGGTTTGTTTATAGTGTGCGCTGTCATTGCAAAGGATATACATCTTTCCCTAAGGGTAAGTTTGTTGCAAAAATTTCTGCAACTCAAAAATATATTTGATACAAGTGAATGGGGTTATTTCTTCCAGCCTTATTCAGATGATTTAGACCAGTGGTCTCCAAACTGTGGCCCTCCAGATGTTGCAAAACTACAACTCCCAGCATGCCCGGACTTGTAGTTTTGCAACATCTGGAGGGCCACAGTTTGGAAACCACTGATTTAGAAAGGTCAGCTACATATCTGAACACAGAAGACAGACAGGTGTAAATATACTCTTATGTTTAGGAATCACCTCTGCACCGCCGGTATCATAGGTGACTAAATTCTTGAAGGGTACGTTCACACGTACAGGATCCTGCGCAGATTTGATGCGCAGGATTTGTAACTGCAGATTAGAAGCTGTGCTCATTCATTTAGTTTACAGTGAAATCTGTAGCAGAAAATCCTGCGCATCAAATCTGCATATGTGTGAATGTACCCTAAAGGGGTACTCAGGTGGAAATGTTTTATTTTAAATCAACTCCTGCCAGAAAGCTAAACAGATTTGTAAATTACTTCTATTAAAAAATCTTAATCCTTCCAGTACTTATCAGCTACTGTATGATCCAGAGGAAGTTGTGCAGGTGTTTTCAGTCTGACCACAGTGCTCTCTACTGACACCTCTGTCCATGTCAGGAACTGTCCAGAGCAGGAGAGGTTTGCTATGGGGATTTGCTCCTACTCTGGACAGTTCCAGACATGGACAGAGGTGTCAGCAAAGAGCACTGTGGTCAGACAGAAAAACACTTTACAATTTCCTCTGTAGCATACAGCAGCTGATGCGTATTAGAAAAATTAAGATTTTTAAATAGAAGTAATAAACAAATCTGTTTACATTTCTGGCACCAGTTGTGTTAAAAAAATAAAACCACATAAGTTAATAAACATCCATAAGCTGCTCCTGATTATGATGCACACTCAGCAGGTGAGCGCGCATCATACCCGGTGGGTCCCAGTTGCTATCAGCAACCAGTACCCACGGCTAATGCCGGGCATCGCCGATTGGGCTGATGTCCGGCTTTAACTCTTAAGACGCGGCGATCAAAGTTATTGGCCGCGTCTAAAGTGAAAGTAAAAGATTCCCGGCAGCTCAGTCGGGCTGATCGGGACCATCTCGGTAAAATCGCGATGTTCCGATCAGCTAGAACCCAACAGGAGGGTGCCTTACTTGTCTCCTGCTCGTCCCATCGGCAATTGATTGCTCCAAGCCTTAAATCCAGGCGTGAACAATCAACCACCGATAACACTGATCAATGCATTGCAATGCAATGGCTGTGATCAGTGTATTGAATCAATGTACTGCAGGTTATAGTCCCATATGGGGGCTATTATATTTCAAAAATAAAAAAGTTACAAAAAATAATTAATAAAGATAATTTTTGATAATTCCCTAATATGTTTGAATTACCCCCCCTTTTCCCATAAAAAAAAAAGTGTAAATAAAAATAAACATGTGGTATCGCCTCGTGTGTAAAAAATAAAAAAGTTATAGGGGTCAGAAGATGACAATTTTAAACGTATACATTTTCCTGCATGTAGTTATGATTTTTTTCACAAGTACGACAAAATCAAACCTATATAAGTACAGTATCATTTTAATCGTATGGACCTACAGAATAAAGATAAGGTGTCATTTTTACCGAAAATGTACTACGTAGAAACGGAAGCTCCCAAAATTTACAAAATGGCATTTTTTCTTCAATTTTTTCCGCAATTTTTTCAGTTTTGCCATAAATTTTTGGGTAAAATGACTGATGCCAATACAAAGTAGAATTGGTGGCGCAAAAAATAAGCCCTCATATGGATTTTTAGGTGCAAAATTTAAAGGGTTATGATTTTTTTAAAGGTAAGGAGGAAAAAAAACTTAAGTGCAAAAATGAAAAATCGCCAAAGAGGGAAGGGGTTGTCTGGTAGTTAAACACTTTTTCCAACAACAGCAACAAAAAAAAAAATATAGCACCAAGTCTGTCCACAGGGTATTTCTGGTACAGAGCTGCAGTACTACCCTACAGGAGTAGTGCTGTTTATGCAAAAAAAAATAAAAGCAGTGTTTTTCTAATACTAGACAACCCCTTTAACTGCTTAGGGACTCTTAAGGACTCAGCGTTTTTCAGTTTTTGCAGTTTCATTTTTTCCTCATCACCTTCTAAAATTCATAACTCTTTCAATTTTGCACATAAAATTCCATATGATGGCTTATTTTTTGCGCCACCAATTCTACTTTGTAGTGACATTAGTCATTTTACCCAGAAATCCACGGCGATACGGAAAAAAAATTGTGCGACAAAATTGAAAAAAAAATGTCATTTTGTAAATTTTGGGGGCTTCCGTTTCTACGCAGTGCATTTTTCGGTAAAAATAACACCTTATCTTTATTCTGTAGGTCCATACGGTTAAAATGATACCCTACTTATATAGGTTGGATATTGTCGTACTTCGGAAAAAAATCATAACTACTTGCAGGAAAATTTCTATGTTAAAATTCTAATCTTCTAACCCCTATCACTTTTTTATTTTTCAGCATACGGGCCGGTATGAGGGCTCATTTTTTGCGCCGTATTCTGAAGTTTTTTTACCTGTACCATTTTTGTATTGATCGGACTTTTTGATCACTTTTTATTCATTTTTTTCATGATCTAAAAAGTGACCAAAAAATACGCTATTTTGGACTTTGGAAATTTATAGAATTTATAGAATATATTTCTATAGTTCGGACATTTTCGCACGCGGTGATACCACATATGTTTATTTTTATTTTATGGGAAAAGGGGGGTGATTCAAACATTTATTAGGGAAGGGGTTAAATGGCCTTTGTTAACTTATTTTTTTTTTTCACTTTTTTTTTTGCAGTGTTATAGCTCCCATAGGGACCTATAAAACTGCACACACTGATCTCCTATGCTGATCCCTGCAAAGCCATAGCTTTGCACGGATCAGTGAGATAGGGGCTTGATTGCTCAAGCCTGTAGCTCAGGCTTGGAGCAATCAAACCCCGATTGGAAGCCGCAGAGACAGGTAAGGAGACCTCCGCCTGCGTCCCAGCTGATCGGAACATCGCGATTTTATCGCGATGTCCCGATCAGCCCGACTGAGCTGCCGGGAAGCGTTTACTTTCACTTTCAGACGCAGCGGTCAACTTTGACCGCCGTATCTGAAGGGTTAATAGTGCGCGGCACAACGATTGGTGCCGCACGCTGTTAGCCCAGGGTCCCGAGGACCGACCAAGTGTGATGCGGAGTCACGGCGTGACCCCGTTTTAAACACCGGGCTCAGGGCGTACAGGTACGCCCTGAGTCCTTAAGGATCGGGGATGCAGGGCGTATGCATGCGCCCTGCGTCCCCGAGAGGTTAATGTAGGATTGAGTCATGGTGGTGATGGTATTTCACTTGAAAATGGATCCCACAGGTGAGAACAAAAAAAGCTTCACCTTAGCATTTATACACACACCGGATCCGGAAATGCAGATTTTACAAAGCAGTAAAAAAAATAAAAAAATAGAATAAGAATTGCCTTGTAAGGGCAGGGTGACACGAGGCGCATCCTCTGCATATTTCACTACGAGCGGACAGAGCCACCTGGCCTTAGCTGGGAGCACAGTTTGCAGTCCCTCTGTGACTGCTGTCGGCGCATCTGCAGCGTGACATACGTTGCGGATGCACCTTGCGTGACCCTGCCCTAAAATGTACCATTGCGGATTCTAGAACTTCAAATCCACAGCGAATCCTGTGTGTGAATGCACTCTTGGAGACTTTTCCTCTTCCTACCTGTGCATAAACCTTAGGGCAGGAAACGTATCTGGAAAGTGCATCATGAAGTCAACTAAACACAAGGCAGAAATCCGCTGCTTTCTACTTTGTATTTTAGAAATCTTCCTAACATTCTAGTGCAGGGTAAGGGTGCATTCACATCACGATTTTACCATCCTACTTCTTCTCACGATTTTTTACTTTGAAATCGTACAAATTCGCACGCCAAGTCGCATCCATTGACTTCCCTTCATTAATGATAGACAACAAATGCATCAGTTTTGATCCGCATCCGATTTTGCACGATTTAAGATCAGAGGTAAAATCGTGGTTGACAACGATTTTCCGTCCAGATTCTAAATCTGATTGAAATCGTGTCCGATTTTTTTATTATTGATGTCTATGTAAATCGCATTGAATCGTGTGACTGTGCGATTCTATTAGATTAATCGCACATGATCTTTTTAGTACGCAAGCGCAGTAGACTTCAAAACACATACACTTAACTTTCTTGCCATTGGCATACATATTTTAAAAACAGGATCAGATTTTTATTGAAAATCGGATGGAATTTTCATCTGTACGATTTTTGGATACGATTTAAAAATCTGATAGCAAATATATTTTTTACATACGATTGTATACGATTTTTTGCAATCAGATTTTGTCCGATTTTACGGTCAGATAATCGGATGGTTAAATCGCGATGTGAACCTAGCCTTAGTGAGGACTTTACTTTTCTTGTAGGCCTCGTTTATCAAAATATAACAAAGGGGCCTAGAGGAACCAAATACAGAAATGATTTTCATTTAAGAAATTACAGGGGTATTCTGGTATCATAACATAGTTTTAGTTAAAAACAATGACCCCAAGACATGTAACTTTCTTAGTGTTATCACAAATTGTACTGGCTTCAGAATATTTTTGCTTGTTTTACGAGAGGAAGTTGTGTAGTTTCAATTTCAGTGTGGTGTTGTCTCCAGCTTCTCCCTCTCTCCCAAGATGACCCTCTCAGTAGGAGTAGCTACCATCTGCCTCTCATATACAGAGATATCTTTATGGGGAAAATGAGAACGAGGTATGCGTACTGTACAGCATTTAATACCTTGTGCTGATACCTTTAATACCTTGTGCAGAGGAGTAGACAAGAAATGAATACAGCAGGTGTAATGTTTTGTAGCAGGTCTAGACAGGGAACTGGAGTACTGTGCGGAGGGTAGTGAGCAGGGTGGAAAGGGCTGTGATTGAGAGCTGAGGGAAACTATTGCATTTTGGGGATGTTGCAGTTCCTCAATCATTATCTGAAGTAGGAAAAGGCCCACAGATACAAAACAAATGGATTTTTGGTGGCTTCAGCACTGGGGCAGACAGGTAAGTAATGCTATGTACATTTGCAGCATTATTCAATTATTATTTTTATTTGGAAGAAAGTAACAAAAGAAGCATTGATACCAAAAAAGCAAAGAACAGTGGGAATCACCAGAGTGGCAGGGGATTCATCAGAGGAATAATGGTTCTTTTATGTTGTTACATTTCCATGCTACAAGAGTTGAGTGCACTCTATACATGGCATGTGCTGGCTGTGTTATACTGATAACACCTCTGTGCAGTGGCTGGGATCAGAGATAATATTTGCTATGTACTTGTGGGTGCAGGTCTTTAAAAAAAAAAAAAATAATAATAATAATTTTTTTGGCGTTTTTCCAATTACATGTGGATCTTTAATCTTGTGATTCAAGGATTTCTTTGAAAGTGTGTAAGAGGGTGCCCCAAAAAACACAATGCACATTTACTCCATACTCAACATTTAAACCACAGCAAAAATACCACAGCACTGAAACAAAAAATGGAAAATAAAGCATTGTAGGAAGTGTATATTTATATTACTGTATTAACTTCCAGCCAAGATGTGATTTTTACCAAAAATACATTTTTATGGAATATGGGATGAAGAGGCATAACAGAACCTCCAGTGCATACAGTCATGGCCGTAAATGTTGGCACCCCTGAAATTTTTCAAGAAAATGAAGTATTTCTCACAGAAAAGGATTGCAGTAACACGTTTTTCTATACACATGTTTATTCCCTTTGTGTCTATTGGAACTGACCAAAAAAGGGAGGTAAAAAAGAAAATTGGACATAAACACAAAGCAGATAAAAAGGAGAGAAGTTCACTTAGTCTTTGCATTGTGCATCTGTGTGTGCGCCACACTAAGCATGGACAACAGAAAGAGAAGAGAACTGTCTGAGGACTTAAGAACCAAAATTGTAGAAAAATATCTCCAGAGATCTAGATTTGCCTTTGTCCACAGTGCGCAACATTAAAGGGTACCTCTCATCAAAAAAACTTTTGATATATTATAGATTAATGTATGCAGAATAACTTTACAATTGCATGTTATTAAAAAATATGCTTCTTTCTATTTAATTTTCCACTTTGAAGAAATGACCACTAGGGGTCTCCCTACCAGTCCTGGCAGCAAGCATTTCAGACTCATGCTGGAGTCCTAAACACTACGAGCTGCCAGTCTGCTTTGTTCACAAAGGAGAACACTCAGAGCTGCCAGCCTGCTTTGTTCACAGCCTGATTGGCTGTGAACAAAGCAGGCTAGCAGCTCTGAGTGTTTAGGACTCCAACATGAGTCAGAAATGCTTGCTGACAGGACTGATCAGGAAAAATACAATAGAAAGAAGCATATTTTTCATTAACATGCTATTGAAAAGTTATTCAACATTAATTAATCTAAAATATATCAAAAGTTTTATTTGATGAGAGGTACCCTTTAAAAAGAGGTTTGCAACCCATGGCACTGTAGCCAATCTCCCTGGGGGTGGACGGAAGAGAAAATTGATGAAAGGTGTCAACGCAGGATAGTCCGGATGGTGGATAAGCAGCCCCAAACAAGTTCCAAAGATATTCAAGCTGTCCAGCAGGCTCGGGGAGCATCAGTGTCAGCGCGAACTATCGTTAACATTTGAATGAAATGAAACGCTGTGGCAGGAAACCCAGGAGGACCCCACTGCTGACACAGAGACATATTAAAAGCAAAGGGACTACATTTTGCCAAAATGAACTTGAGTAAGCCAAAATCCTTCTGGGAAAACGTCTTGTGGACAGATGAGACCAAGATAGAGCTTTTTAGTAAAGCACATCATTCTACTGTTTACCGAAAACAGAATGAGGTCTACAAAGAAAAGAACACAGTACCTACAGTGAAATATGGTGGAGGTTCAATGATGTTTTGGGGTTGATTTGCTGCCTCTGGCACTGGGTGCCCTGAATGTGTGCAAAGCATCATGAAATCTGAGAATTACCAATGGATTTTGGGTCGCACTGTACAGCCCAGTGTCAGAAAGCTGGGTTTGCGTCCGAGATCTTGGGTCTTCCTGCAATGACCCCAAACATACGTCAAAAAGCACCCAGAAATGGATGGCAACAAAGTGCTGGAGTTCTGAAGTGGCAGCAATGAGTCCAGATCTAAATCCCATTGAGCACCTGTGGGGAGATCTTAAAATTGTTTTGGGGAAAAGGCGCCCTTCCAATAAGAGAGACCTGGAGCAGTTTGCAAAGGAAGAGTGGTCCAACATTCCTGCTGAGAGGTGTAAGAAGCTTATTGATGGTTATAGGAAGTGACTGATTTCAGTAATTTCTTCTAAAGGGTGTGCAACCAAATATTAAGGTAAGGGTGCCAATAATTTTGTCCAGACCATTTTTGGAGTTTGGTGTGACATTATGTCCAAATTGCTTTTTTCCTCCTTTTTTGGTTTAGTTCCAATACACACAAAGGGAATAAACATGTGTTAGGCTGGGTTCACACCACGTTTTCAGACGTACGGGACCGCATACAGCTGTGGGGAGCTAAAACCTGGCGCTCCCATATGCAGCCCGTATGTAATTCATTTCAATGAGCTGACCGGAGTGAAACGCTGACTCCGGTCGGCTCATTTTTGCCTCGTATGCAGTTTTCCACCGGACCTAAAACCGTGGTCCACGGTCAGCGTTTCACTCCGGTCAGCTCATTGGCTGTCCAGGCATGTTGGGAGTTGTAGTTCTGCAACAACTGGTGGCCCCCTGGTTGGGAAGTGGCGATGTGCATTCACTTCTTCCCAGTCCATGCATGACAACATGTGGAAAGAGCAGTTTTTCCCAAACAAGAAGCCTCCAGCTATTGCAAAACTCCCGGCTAGTAAATGCTGAGAGTTGCAGTTTTGTAACTGCTAGAGGCACACTTGTTGGGAAATCCTGGGATAGGGAATAAGAAAATTTTAAGGGGTACTCCTGTACTTTTAAAACCTATCCCCTGGTCTCCCTGTGGTGGAGCAGTGGGGTTGGTATGCAGATAAGTTTCAAAGTACTGTAGTACCCCACATTGTTCAGGATTAGTGCCACACTTGTCCTAAGGAAATGTGGGATATTACAACTCGGCTCCAATGCAGGAGATTTCTAAAAATCTGTGTAGAGGAAGAGCGATGCAGCTGCCTATAGCAACCACATTTGTAAAAAGGCTTCTGATTGGTTGCTAGGGATAACTGCTCCACTTTTACTCTGCACAGTTTTTGATTAACCTCCTGACTTCAGTAGAACTGAGCTGCAATACCACACACAAACTGAGGACAAGAGTGGCGCTGTCTCTGGAACAAAGCAGTTATGTTTTATTGTGGATAACCTCTTTAACCCCTTAAGGACTCAGGGTTTTTCCGTTTTTGCCCTTTCGTTTTTTCCTCCTTACCTTTTAAAAATCATAACCCTTTCAATTTTCCACCTAAAAATCCATATTATGGCTTATTTTTTGCGTCGCCAATTCTACTTTGCAGTGACATTAGTCATTTTACCCAAAAATGTACGGCAAAACAGAAAAAAAATCATTGTGCGACAAAATCGAAAAAAAAACGCCATTTTGTAACTTTTGGGGGCTTCCGTTTCTACGCAGTGCATATTTCGGTAAAAATGACACCTTATCATTATTCTGTAGGTCCATACGGTTAAAATGATACCCTATTTATATAGGATTGATTTTGTCACACTTCTGGGAAAAATCATAACTACATGCAGGAAAATTTATACGTTTAAAAATGTCATCTTCTGACCCCTATAACTTTTTTATTTTTCCACGTACAGGGCGGTATGAGGACTAATTTTTTGTGCCGTGATCTGAAGTTTTTATCGGTATGATTTTTGTTTTGATCGGACTTTTTGATCACTTTTTATTAATTTTTTAATGGTATTAAAAGTGACCAAAATACGCTTTTTTGGACTTTGGAATTTTTTTGCGCGTACGCCATTGACCGTACGGCTTAATTAATGATATATTTTTATAGTTCAGACATTTACGCACGCGGCGATACCACATATGTTTATTTTTTTTACACTGTTTTATTTTTTTTATGGGAAAAGGGGGGTGATTCAAACTTTTATTAGGGAAGGGGTTAAATGACCTTTATTAACACTTTTTTTTACTTTTTTTTTTGCAGTGTTATAGGTCCCATAGGGACCTATAACACTGCACACACTGATCTCCTATGCTGATCACTGGCGTGTATTAACACGCCTGTGATCAGCATTATCGGCGCTTGACTGCTCCTGCCTGGATCTCAGGCACGGAGCAGTCATTCGTCGATCGGACACCGAGGAGGCAGGTAAGGGCCCTCCCGGTGTCCGATCAGCTGTTCGGGACGCCGCGATTTCACCGCGGCGGTCCCGAACAGCCCGACTGAGCAGCCGGGATACTTTCAGTTTCACTTTAGAAGCGGCGGTCAGCTTTGACCGCCGCTTCTAAAGGGTTAATACCGCACATCGCCGCGATCGGCGATGTGTGGTATTAGCCGCGGGTCCCGGCCGGTAATGAGCGGCGGGACCGACGCGATATGATGCAGGATCGCGGCGCGATCCCGCTTCATATCGCGGGAGCCGGCGCAGGACGTAAATATACGTCCTGCGTCGTTAAGGGATTAAGGCTGGGTTCACACCATTTTTTTGCAATACAGTTCCCAAATAAGTTTTTAATTCCGTATTGAAAACCATATGCCAAAAGATGTATCAGGTTGTGTCCACTTTGCATCCTGTACGTTTTTTTTTCAGTTTTTTTCCCGTACCCAAAACCGTAGCCTACGGCTGCATTCCCATCTCTTTTTGCAATACGGTTCCCATATCAAGTTTTTTGTAAAAAAAAAAAAAGAGAGAAGCGGGCAGCGACAGCCTCTCTCCCCCTGCCTTTCCTGGGGGTATATCGGGGTATACACGCGCGCACACGCACCCTCATTTTACCATGGATATTTGGGTAAAAAACTTTTTTTACCCAAATTTCCTTGGTAAAATGAGGGTGCGTGATATAGGCCGGTGCGTGGTATACCCCGATAAATACGGTATATGGTTTAACCCCTTAAGGACTCAGGGTTTTTCAGTTTTTACACTTTCGTTTTTTCCTCCTTACCTTTTTAAAAATCATAACCCTTTCAATTTTTCACCTAAAAATCCATATTATGGCTTATTTTTTGCGTCACCAATTCTACTTTGCAGTGACATTAGTCATTTTACCCAAAAATTGACGGCGAAACGGAAAAAAAAATTGTGCGACAAAATCGAACAAAAAACGCCATTTTGTAACTTTTGGGGGCTTCCGTTTCTACGCAGTGCATATTTCGGAAAAAATGACACATCATTATTCTGTAGGTCCATACGATTAAAATTATATTTTGTCACACTTCTGGAAAAAATTATAACTACATGCAGGAAAATTTATATGTTTAAAAATGTCATCCTCTGACCCCTATAACTTTTTTATTTTTCCACGTACAGGGCGGTATGAGGACTCATTTTTTGCGCCGTGATCTGAAGTTTTTATCGGTATGATTATTGTTTTGATCGGACTTTTTGATCGCTTTTTATTCATTTTTGAATGGTATAAAAAGTGACCAAAAATACCCTTTTTTGGACTTAGGAATTTTTTTGGTGCATACGCCATTGACCGTGCGGTTTAATTAATGATATATTTTTATAGTTTGGAGATTTACGCACGCGGCGATACCACATATGTTTGTTTTTTTTTATTTACACTGTTTTATTTTTTTTTTATGGGAAAAGGGGGGTGATTCAAACTTTTATTAGGGAAGGGGTTAAATGACTAACACTTTTTTTTTTTTTTGCAGTGTTATAGGTCCCATAGGGATCTATAACACTGCACACACTGATCTCTCATGCTGATCACTGGCGTGTATTAACACGCCTGTGATCAGCGTTATCGGCGCTTGACTACTCCTGCCTGGAACTCAGGCATGGACAGTCATTCGTCGATAAGACACGAGGAGGCAGGTAAGGGCCCTCCCGGTGTCCTGTAAGCTGACTACCCGGGATAGTTTCACTTTCACTTCTAAAGGGTTAATACCGCACATTGCCGCGATCGGCGATGTGTGGTATTAGCCGCGGGTCCCGGCCGTTGATGAGCGCCAGGACCGACGCGGTATGATGCGGGATCGCGGCGCGACCCAGCTTCATATCGCGGGAGCCGGCGCAGGACGTAAATATATGTCCTGCGTCATTAAGGAGTTAATACGGTTTTTCACCTAGACCAAAAATCGTGGTAGGCTACGATTTTGGGTATGGGGGAAAAAAACTGACAAAACCTTACGGGATGCAAAACGGACATAACCTGATACATCTTTTGGCATACGGTTTTCAATAGAGAGTCAATGCATACGGTTTTCAATACGGTTCTATACGGTTTTCACATTGAAAACGTATACGGGAACTGTAATGCAAAAACGCGGTGTGCATGCAGCCTAACACGGTTTCTGGTCTGGGTAAAAAATCTTATTGAAATGTATACTTTTCCTTAACATGGGAGTCATTGGGAACCATACAGAACCGTATGTGCGTACGGTTCCATCCCGTTTTCACCATATGGTTTTTGACTTTGCACAGTTTTTTTCTTGGAATTTCAATCAAACAAGTGAAACTTTATTCATAATGAAGTGAAAAGTTAAAAACGTATACGCTATTTTCTTAACCTGTTAAGGACCCATGATGTACCGGTACGTCATGAGTCCGCTCCCGTCATAGCCCCTCTAACAACGGCCGGGACCCGTGGCTAATAGCGCGTGGCATTGATCGCGGTGCCGCGTGCTATTAACCCTTTAGATGTGGTGTTCAAAGTTGAATTTTGCATCTAAAGTGAAAGTAAAACTATTCCGGTTAGCTCAGGGAGCTGTTCGGGATCGCCACGGCAAAATCGCGGCATCCCGAACAGCTGACAGGACAGCGGGAGGGTCCCTACCTGCCTCCTCGCTGTCCGATCGCCGAATGACTGCTCAGTGCCTGAGATCCAGGCATGAGCAGTCATGCGGCAGAATCGTTGATCACTGGTTTCCTATGAGAAACCAGTGATCAATGATAAAGATCAGTGTGTGCAGTGTTATAGGTCCCTATGGGAGCTATAACACTGCAAAAAAAAAGTGCAAAAAAAAAGTTAATAAAGATCATTTAACCCCTTCCCTATTAAAAGTGTGAATCACCCCCCTTTTCCCATTAAAAAACAAACAAAACAAAAACATTATAAAAAAAAAAAAAATAGACAGATGTGGTATCGCCGCATGCAGAAATGTCCGAATTATAAAAATATATCATTAATTAAACCGCACGGTCAATGGCGTATACACCAAAAAATTCCAAAGTCCAAAATAGCCTTATTTTTGGTCACTTTTTATATAATGAAAAAAATAAATAAACAGCTATCAAACAGTCCGATCAATACAAAAATGGAACCGCTAAAAACTTCAGATCACGGCGCAAAAAAGTAGGCCTCATACCGCCACATACACGGAAAAATAAAAAAAGTTATAGGGGTCAGAAGAGGGCATTTTAAACGTATACATTTTCCTGCATGTAGTTATGATTTTTTCCTGTTATGATTTTTTTTACCGAAGGGATACGAACAAGACCATAGAACAGTGTTTTCCAAACCAGGGTGGCTCCAGCTGTTGCAAAACTACAACTCCTAGCATGCCCGGACAGCCTTCGGCTGTCCGGGCATGCTGGGAGTTGTAGTTTTGCAACAGCTGGAGACATGCTGTTGGGAAACACTGCCCTACAAAATCAGGATCTAGTCTGATAGGCCATTCAGGAGTCTAGGAGAGCTGGGTATTAGCCTTCGGCTGTTCAGGCATGCTGGGAGTAGTAGTTTTGCAACAGCTGGAGACATGCTGGTTGGGAAACACTGCACTACAAAATCAGGGTCCAGACTGAAAGGCCATTCAGGAGTCTAGAAGAGCTGGGTAGTAGCTTTCGGCTATTCAGGCATGCTGGGAGTTGTAGTTTTGTCACAGCTCGTGACATGCTGGTTGGGAAATACTGCACTACAAAATCAGGGTCTAGTCTGATAGGCCATTCAGGAGTCTAGAAGAGATGGGTAGTAGCCTTCAGCTATTCAGGCATGCTGGGAGTTGTAGTTTTGCAACAGCTGGAGGCACCCTGGTATAGGTGACAGGAGGGACACGAGACCATAGAGCGGGGCCCTGGCCGGGAGATGCGGAGGAGGAGGAGGAGGAGATGGTGGGAGGAGGAGGCGGTTCCTTCCCAGGAGGTGGTGAAGGAGGAGACGGCGCTGGAGGGTGGCTCGGTTGGTAGGAGGAGGATCCCGGGATAAACAAGCCTGCTGGATGAGGGAATATGGCGGCTGTGGATGTGCGCTTCCCCCGGGGACCCTGGCCGGCTGTGCCCATTGAGCAGTGATCGGTAAGCCGCAGGGTGAGGGGCACATGGCGGGGGGGGCGGCTGTGCAGTCGTGTGGTGGGGCTCACAGTGCGGTTGTGCAGTGCGGCTTGTGGGGCTGCATGTAGCCTGCTGCGACTACAGTGCGATTCTCTGCTGCAACTTTCCATAGATGTCAGTGCACACGCGGGCTCCCATAGACTTCTATGTTATGTGACTGAAAGTACAAGATCCGGTGACCCCCGGGTGTAACACTGCAGGGAGCGTGCGACCGGGGCGCGATTGTCATCTGCAACTTAGTCTCTAGATGTCAGTGTGATTGATTCCTATCGATTGTTATTGAGGGACTACTGTCAGATGGGGTCACATGCCACAAAGTACTAGTCAACTACAAGATCTGGTGGCCCTGATGGGTGACATGTGCGATTCTTCAGCTGTTGCAGAACTATAGTTCCCAGCATGCCTTGTCTGTTGTGCATGCTGGGAGTTGTAGTTTTGCAGCAGTATGAGGGACACTGGTAAAGAAATCTCTTTTTCCACATGCTTTTGGCTGTCAGGGCATGCTGGGACTAGTTGTTTCAGAGCAGCATGAGAGCCACAAGTTGGGAATCACTAGGTTACATGGTTTGTGACTTTTGACAGACGGCGATTATGGTTATTGCGCCATTTTCACATGACACCAATAGTGGACTGTAAGGCAGTGCTTTCCAACCAGGGCGGCTCCAGCTGTTGCAAAACTGCAACTCCCAGCATCCTAATAGTGTAGTTTTGCAACAGCTGGAGGCACCCTGATTGGGAAACATTACCGTAAGGAAGACTTTCCCAACCCTTATGCCTCCAGCTGTTGCAAAACTACAACTCCTAGCATGCCCGGACAGCCTTTGGCTGTCCGGGCATGCTGGGAGTTGTAGTTTTACAACAGCTGGAGGCACCCTGCTTGGAAAACTCTGCCATAAGGGCTTGTTCACACAAAAGATTGACAAGGTGGAAAATTGTGCCTCAAAATTTGCTTCTAAAATCCGTGCAGGTTTTGATGTGGATTTACGTGGGGATTGTGACGTTACCATTCATTTTTATGCAGAAAAAGTGCATGTCATCTGGAGATTTTATTTTTAATTTATTGTTTTTTATTTTATTTTTTTATCAACACAGATTGCAGCTCCAGATTTAGCTGAGTGTTATTTTTTTTTTTTTTTTAATGAGAATTCTATTTGGAATTTTCAAAACATTTTCGAAATCCGCATCTTATTGATAACAATGTAAAGCATAAATCTAAGAATTGACCTGTATATATTCTTGATAAGGTTTTTTTTTCTTCTTTGTAGTCCATAAGACTTTAAAGTGTTAGTTTTATGTGTAAAAATTTTTGACACATCAAAAGTTTAGATCAAATCGGTGCTCGGTCCAGAGAAGGGCTGCGATGGCACATTACAGCCGGGTGAAGTGCACGCTTCGCTCCCTAGCTGTCAGTCATATTCTACGGTTTCACTGCATTAACTATGGCAGCGTTTCCAAACCAAAGCACCTCCAGCTGTTTTAAAACTACAACTACCAGCATGCCCGGACAGCCATTGGCTGTTGTAGTTGTAGTTTTAAAACAGCTGGAGGCACAATGGTTGGGAAACACTGGTCTATGGAGTGAAAGAGTCGGATCGGACAGCAAGCCAGAGGGCGAAGAGCATCTGGGATCCAGGATATGTCTGGAAAACCTGTGAATAGTTTTTAAAAATGATGATAATAATAATGCTTTAAAATCTGCACCAAACAAAGCATATAAAAATACATAATTTGTAAGAAACCGCTTTCAAAGTTTCCACGTATAATTTGAGGAAGCGTACCTGAGGAAGGGGGCCGGATCAGCCCAGAAATGCGTTGTATGGCCTAATTTATTTTTTTCTTTTAATCGAATATCTTAATACCAATCCCGATTGAGACCTGTCTGGTTCCATTTGAATCATACAGCTTTCCTAGGAACAAATAGAACCAAGAAATCTTGTGAGGGGACGCTAATGACTGTGACACAGGAAGAGATGAGGGGGCACTAATGACAGATCATATGTCATGTTGCGTGATGTCACGTAACAGATTTATAACAAATTTGTAGAGCCCTGCCCTAAGGGTATGTTCACATTGACCCTGCACTTTTTTTCTTTTGAATGTCAAATTTTAATTGGGTTTAAAAGGGAAAAAAAAAAATACTACCTGGTTTTTGATGCAGAAACCACTCTAATTTCCACCCAAAAAAAAAAAACCCCAGCACAAAGAGCCCCCTCTTGTACCACACCAAATAAAGGGCGCTTCACGATAGGACCCTGCATCGCTGACCACAGCCTTACGGTATGTTCAGACTACGTATTTTGAATGGAATCTCCGCCCCATTCTGGCGGCCGCCGCGGAAGTATTTTGGCGGTAGGACCTAGCGGAACTGTGCCGTCACCATTGATGGCTATGCAGTGCTCGCGGACTTCCGTGCAAAGTGAACATGTTCCTTCTGTGCGCGGAACAATTTCAGTGGTGAATTGTCCGCCGCTGAAATTGTTCGGTGTGAACGGGTCTCGCGGAAACCCATTCACACTGATGTTCATGTTCACAGCGTGTAATTCCGATCGTGGAATTCCGCGGGAATTTTGTAGTGTGAACACAGACAGTAAGGAGCAGTTCACACTGAGAAATTTCACCTGAAATATCCACTCACAAGTTCCTGAGTGGAATCTGCTTGCAGTAGTTAAAGGGGTACTCCGTTAGAAACATCTTATCCCCTATCTTCGGGCCGGCGGCGTCCGGAACATGGAAGCTTGCAGCTTCCATGTTCGTGATGTCATGCCACGCCCCCTCCATTCATGTCTATGGGAGGGGGTGTGACTGCTAGTACATAGCCGTCATGCCTCCTCCCATAGAAGTGAATGGAGGGGGTGCGGCGGCTGGCATCGCCACTCTTCGGGCATGGAGCGAAGTGGTGGGACCCCTGCGATTTAACATCTTATCTCGACGTATTGCCGCTCCGAGCAGGCACATATAAAGGCAGCATATAGGAGGTCCTTCAGCGGTGGATCCGCAGCGAAATACGCTGTGAAAATCCGCTCGTCTGAACATACCCTAAGGCTTAAAGGGGTATTCCAGGAAAAAATTCTACTGTCAAATTCAAAAATCAACTGGCTCCAGAAAGATAAACAGATTTGTAAATTACTTCTATTAAAAAATCTTAATATTTCCAATAATTATCGGCTGCTGAAGTTGAGTTGTTCTTTTCTGTCTGACAACAGTGCTCTCTGCTGACATCTCTGCTTGTCTCGGGAACTGCACAGAGTAGAAGAGGTTTGCTATGTGGATTTGCTTCTACTCTGGACAGTTCCCGAGACACGTGTCATCAGAGAGCACTTAGACAGAAAAGAACAACTCAACTTCATCAGCTCATAAGTACTGAAAGGATTAAGATTTTTTTTAACAGAAGTAATTTGCAAATCTGTTTAACTTTCTGGAGCCAGTTGAAATATAAAAAAAATATTTTTCCTGGATAACCCCTTTAATGTGAACATACCCTATCGGTCTATACAAACGACAGAATTTCTGCTTGCGGAATTCCGCCTCAAATTAAAGCCCCTAGACTTCTATGGGATTCCGCACTCCCATTCACACTTTTTACCTGTTTGAATAGCCCCTTAACTAACATGGCGCTGCATACAGAGGAGTTTTCGGCAGCACTATGTATGCTTCTTGTCCATAGGAAAAGAACATGGGAATGCCTTTCAGATCAGGGGAGGGAATTGGGTGACTATCTTTTTAACAAGGGATGCCGTTCTGTCCAAATTTTGAGGACGACCCATCCAGCCGTACATAGAACACTGTGTGTGGAATAAACCAGGCCTGCTGTGCTGTCAGCATCCATAGTGACAGTATACAGTCTGAGCCTGACTGTTTGCTGTGTATAAACCTGTGTGTGGGGTATATGACAGTATTATTTATGGTCTGTGAGTTATATAGAGCTATCATGTTCTGCAGCACTCTACAGGAATGCACTGCTCCATCGTGCCAGGGACAGTTGTCATAGGAATAAGGCCTCCATGCTGGAGAACATATAGACACCATGCAGGTATATTGTGACTGGCAGCAGGCATTGTGTAGGTGTTGTAGAACATCCTTTCTCCCGGCAGGTGTGGGGCGTTGTGTTTTCGTGTGGTTCTTACATGCTGTAGTCACTAGGTGACAGTCCTCCAGACGACGAGTCCCCTGGTATTTGTGGCTGTTTATAACGAGAAAACATTTTGGTACCAAATGTTTTACTGTCAGTGTATATAGAGGTGGTGGGGGCATTGTTATTAAAGGGCCTATCTGGTTTCTAAAATGAACAATAACAGCAAATGTAATAAGAATAAACAAACTATTAACCTCTTTAATTTACCCAGTGATCCAAGGCAGACACTTTGGCGGTGGGGTTAGGGGGTCACATACTTTTCTAATGGCATCTTGGCTCCCATCTAATGCCATGTACTGGATGCTTGTAATCTAGAAACTGGGGAACTCCTTTTGACTTCCTCAGTTAAAGGGGTTCTCCACCATGAAGTGTTTTAGTACGTACCTGGCAGACAGTAATAGACATGCTTAGGAAGGATCTGCGCTTGTCTTGGGGCTAAATGACTATGTTGTGATATTACCATAACACTGTGGCTAGCTGTTTGTGAACTGATTTTCCCTGTTTGAGTTTCTTTCTTTGCCTGCAAATCCCAAAATTCTATTTTCCACCCTCCCACACATCAGCCACCCCACCCATTGAAACATAAATGAGCTGCATCCATTCAAAAGACCTGTGCTTTTCAGTCAGGGTGCCTATAGCTGTTGTACTAGTTGCAGATTGATCTCTCTCCCACCAAGCGATCGGTCCACCCATTGAAGCAGACAGGCTCCCTGTCATCAGCTGACTAGTGAGTCAGGTCTCGGCCGCATTGCAACCTGGGAAAAATCTGAGACAACAGTTATTTTGTATGCTGGTAAAAATTAATATTGGGGTGAAAATCACAGAAGAATTGTGAGAAAACCGTCACACACAGGTACAGACACTATATTATGGACTACACTAACTTTACAGCCCCTGTAGCATAGCCAAATAAAAAAATTCCTGGAATACCCCTTTAACCCCTTAAGGACCAAGGACGTACTGGTACGTCCTTGGTCCTGCTCTCCTGATATAACACAGGGTTACACGGTAACCCCGCATCATATCACGGCGGGCCCGGTGTCATAGTGAAGCCGGGACCCTCCGCTTATAGCGCGCAGCGCCGATCGCAGAGCCGCACGCTATTAACCCTTTAGCCGCGGCTAAAACCGAAAGTGAAAGCTGCCGGTTAACTCAGTGGGCTGTTCGGGATAGCCGCGGCGAAATCGCGGCATCCCGAACAGCTTACAGGACAGCGGGAGGGCCCCTACCTGCCTCCTCGCTGTCCGATCGCCGAATGATTGCTCAGTGCCTGAGATCCAGGCATGAGCAGTCATGCGGCAGAATCGTTGATCACTGGTTTCCTATGAGAAACCAGTGATCAATGATGAAGATCAGTGTGTGCAGTGTTATAGGTCCCTATGGGACCTATAACACTGCAAAATAAAAGTGAAAAAAAAAGTGAATAAAGATCATTTAACTCCTCCCCTATTAAAAGTTTGAATCACCCCCCTTTTCCCATAAAAAAAAAAAGTGTAAATAAAAATAAACATATATGGTATCACCGCGTGTGGAAATGTCCGAATTATAAAAATATACCATTAATTAAACCGCACGGTCAATGACGTGCGCGCAAAAAAATTCCAAAGTCCAAAATAGTGCATTTTTGGTCACTTTTTATATCATTTAAAAATGAATAAAAAGCGATCAATAAGTCCTATGAATGCAAAAATGGTACCATTAAATACTTCAGATCACGGCGCAAAAAATGAGCCCTCATACCGCCCCATACACGGAAAAATAAAAAAGTTATAGTGGTCAGAAGATGACAATTTTAAACGTATTAATTTTCCTGCATGTAGATATGATTTTTTCCAGAAGTACGACAAAATCAAACCTATATAAGTAGGGTATCATTTTAATCGTATGGACCTACAGAATAAAGAGAAGGTGTCATTTTTACCGAAAAATTTACTACGTAGAAATGGAAGCCCCCAAAAGTTACAAAACGGCGTTTTTTTTCAATTTTGTCGCACAATGATTTTTTTTCCGTTTCACTGTAGATTATTGGGCAAAATGACTGACGTCATTACAAAGTAGAATTGATGGCGCAAAAAATAAGCCATCGTATGGATTTCTAGGTGCAAAAGTGAAAGAGTTATGATTTTTTAAAGGCAAGGAGCAAAAAACTAAAATGCAAAAAACGGAAACCCCCCCCCAGTCCTTAAGGGGTTAAATGACTTATCCCAAAAGGTAAACGTTTCTCCTATTATACACAGGATAGGCGAGCAGCATCTGATCTGTTGTGATCAGACATCCACACTAGAATAGAATTGTGATGTCTCATAGACGGCAATGCATTGCAAATTGCTTAGAAAGTCAGCTCTACCTTATCCGTATTCTTTTGGAGTGTAAGAAGGAACTGTAGAACCAGAAGGTGATGTCCATAGACGTAGGGAGAACAGGCAGAATCCATAAGATATTGTCCTGACTGGATTTACAGCCAGGATCACAGTGCTACAACATAACACAAGTCACCTGCTGCTCTATGGTTATATTATAGAACGGGTCTAGACAGGCTTTTAACCCCGTAAGGACATGCACAGTAAATGTTCGGCACTGCAGTGAGTAACTACACACAGCGCCGTACATTTACGGCATGGCTATGATGCAAGCGCAGGAGCTGCGCTTGCTTCATGTACGGTGGGTCCCGGCGGCTGTCAGCAGTCGGAGACCCACTGGCAATGGCGGATAATAGGGATCGCGCTGATGTCTGCCATTAACCCCTCAGATGCCGTGATCAATACAAAGGCGGCATTTTAAATGGCTGATCTGATCGCCCGCGACACCGCTGCGGAGATCAGATCAGCCAAGATGGCGGACGGAGGTCCCCTCACTTTCCTCTGCGGCCTTCCAGCAGACCAGAGCAGAGGATAGCCGATAATACTGGTCAGTGCTATGCCTATGCATAGTACTGACCAGTATTAGCAATCTGATGATTGCTATAAATAGTCCCTTAGTTGAAAGTTGAAAAAGCCCCTCCCCCAGTATGTAATCATGGGTATCATTTTAATAGTATTAACCCACAGAATAAAGAAAACATGTCATTTTTACCGTAAAGTTACCGTAAAGTGTAGAGTGTGAAAACAAAACCCTACTCCTCCCCTAGACATCTTATCCCCTATCCAAAGGATATCCGCCACTGGGGACCCCCGTGATCTCGGCTGCGGCACCCCACTGTCATCACTGAACAGAGCAAACTCGCTCTGTGCGTAATGATGGGCGATACAGGGGACGGAGCATCGTGACTTCATGAAGGAGAAAATTCTAAATCTTCATTTTGTTACAGGGATGAAAGGAGATAAATCCCACAAAAATTTGTAACCCAAACGCATATGTGTATGTAAAATGCTCTCTGGGTGCACTAGAGGGCTCAAAAGGGAAGGAGCGACAATGGGATTTTGGAGAGTGAGTTTTTCTTAAATGGTTTTTTGGGGGCATGTCACATTTAGGAAGCCCCTATGGTACCAGAACAGCAAAAATATACACATGGCATACTATTTTGGAAACTACACCCCTCAAGGCATGTAACAAGGGGTATAATGAGACTTAACACCCCACAGGTGTTTGACGACTTTTTGTTAAAGTCGGATGGGTAAATGATTTTTATTAAATTTTTTTCACTAAAATGCATTTCCCCCCCCCCCCCAAAAAAATTTTACATTTTTACATGGATAATAGGTGGAAATGCCCCCCAAAATTTGTAACCCCATTTCTTCTGAGTATGGAAATACCCCATGTGTGGAAGTCAAGTGCTCTGCTGGTGCACTACATTGCTCAGAAGAGAAGGAGCGCCATTGAGCTTTTTGAGAGAGAATTTGTTTGGAATGGAAGTCGGGGGCCATGAGCGTTTACAAAGCCAGTGTGCCTCCAACAATTGCATAACTACAAGTCCCAGCATGCCCTTCGGCTGTAAGTGCATGCTGAGAGTTGTAGTTTTGCAACAGCTGAAGGGACACTGGTTGCGAAACAGTTTGTTACCTAACTTAGTGTTTTGCAATTGGTGTGACTCCAGCTGTTGCAAACTGCATTTCCCAGCATGCACTGATAGACCGTACATGCTGGGAGTTGTAGTTTTGCAACAGCTGGAGGCACACTGGTTGCGAAACACTGAGTTAAGTAACAAACTCTGTGTTTTGCAACCAGTGTGTCTCCAGCTGTTGCATAAATACAACCCCCAGCATTCATGGTCAGCTAAAGGGCATGCTGGGAGTGTTAGTAGTATGCCTCTTGCGGTTGCATAACTACAAGTCCCAGCATGCTCTTCGGCTGTCCGTGCATTCTGGGGGCTGTAGCTTTTGCATCAGCTGGAGGCACACTGGTTGCAAAACACTGAGTTAAGTAACAAACTCTGTGTTTTGCAACCAGTGTGCCTCCAGCTGTTGCATAACTACAACCCCCAGCAAGCACAGACAGCCAAAGAGCATGCTAGGATTTGTAGTCTTGCAACTGCATGAGGTCCCCCCCCCCCCCCCCCCCCCCCTATGTGAATATAACAGGGTACACGGTCGGGTTTACAGTGAGTTTCTCACTGCAAGTTTGAGATGCAGCAAATTTTTCCATCGCAGCTCAAACTCCCAGCGGGAAACTCGCTGTAAACCCCCGCCCATGTGTATGTACCCTGCGACCGCCACACCCCCTCCCATAGACTTGTATTAAGAGGGCAGAGCCGTGACATCATGATGCTCCGGCCCCTGTATTGCCGTCAATACGCACAGAGCGAGTTTGCTCTGTGCGGTAATGACAGCGGGGTGCTGCAGCCGAGATAGCGGGGGTCTCCAGCGGCGGGACCCCCGCAATCGGACATCTTATCCCCTATCCTTTGGATAGGGGATAAGATGTCTGGGGGCGGAGTACCCCTTTAAGGGGTTTATATTGTTCTAAAGGGCTGGATTGGATAAGAGATTGCTCAGCATCCAAACTGATGCCCTATAAGTTTGCATTGATATGTGTCTTAATGGCCTGAGACATCCAGGCAGAGTATCTCCAGGTGACATGGTCAGGAGAAGAGATGTCAGTACCTGGTAAGTCTTCAGAATAGTCAGAAACGCCACAACTTTTTTCTAATTATTCTCCTCCATTACTTGGTAACTATCTGATCTGACAGGGATTTGAGCTCAACTGCGCAATTAACCCAAAAAACAAGAAACTAAAGTTTTCTTCTACTCCCTCCGGACCATAAGGTAAATCTGTGCTTAAAAAGCGAAACTTCAGATGTGAGTGTAGTTATAGGAGTCATACAGTCTGTAAAAAACGTATCCCCTCTCCGACCACTGAGACCCCCTGCGTTCTCCTGCCCAGCGCCCCAGCTCTTCTCACAGTACGATGTGGACGCCCCCTCCATGCATCTCTATGGGAGAGGCGGAGATACAACATTCGTGTATCTTTGGCTTTCTCATAGTGTCATGGAGGGGGGTGTCTGCCACCTCTTCCTGCGGATAGGGGATATGTTTTTTCTCTAGAACTCCTTTAACTCAAGTATCCACCACCTCTCATAAGTTCATGTTCACACTTGGTATAATTGTTGCTGAAATTTCAGCAACTATAAACTGGTTCCGTACATCTGGGTAGGTTTTATTTCTGCACCTTGTACATGGTTTTTGGTTTCCGGTTCTGAGGAGAATTCTGCTGTAGGCCAGTTTCACATTGATCTTGACATGTCAATTCTTTTGGCGGAATACTCGCAGAAATACATTGCAGTCTATGTCATCTTGGCTCCCATCTGATGCTATGTACTGGCTGCTTGTAATCTAGATACTGGGTAACTCCTTTGACTTCCTCAGTTAAAGGGGTTCTCCACCATAAGGTGATTTTAGTACGTACCTGGCAGACAGTAATGGACATGCTTAGGAAGGATCTGCGCTTGTCTTGGGGCTAAATGGCTATGTTGTGAGATTACCAGAACACTGTGGCTAGCTTTTTGTGCATCTGTATTTCCTGTTTGAGTTACCTTCTTTGCCTACAAATCCCATAAGTTTTCCTCCCGCCCACACATCAGTCACCCCACCCATTGAAACATAAATGAGCTTCATCCATTCAAAAGACCTGTGGTTTTCAATCAGGGTGCCTACAGCTGTTGCATTAGTTGCAGATTGATCTCTCCCCACCAAGCGATCGCTCCACCCATTGAAGCAGACAGGCTCCCTGTCAACAGCTGACTAGTGAGTCAGGTCTCGGCCGCATTACAAGCTGGGAAAAATCTTAGACAACAGTCATTTTGTATGCTGATAAAAATAAATATTGGGGTGAAAATCACAGAAGAATTGTGAGAAAACCATCACACGCAGGTACAGACTGGAATCTGATGTTTGCATATGCCATGAGTGTTGGTGTGGGGATACCCTTTTAAATATAAAGACCAGTGTTTCCCAACCAGTGTGCCTCCAGCTGTTGCAAACGCTGTCCGGGCATGCTGAGAGTTTTATTTTTGCAACAGCTGGAGGCACACTGGACGAGAGACACCAGTATAGAACGTGTGATTATTGATCAGAACAGAGGTGTCAGAACAATGAGTAGGGTCCATGGTATTCTATTATTTTTTATAAAAACAGAAAGGTGACTGACTCTTTACTATTGTCCAAATGAATAGAAAATAAAACAACTTTTCACTAGATTTTAGTTAAAACATTTCCTTTGTTTTGTACAGTATCTACAGCTGTTATGCAGACCCATGCGTCTCCATGGTAACAGACAACAAATAGACCCTATATAACCTGATCCTGCAGTCATACTCTCTTCCACCTGTCCCCTACTTCTGTCTAACCCACCAAATATACAGCGCTGGGGGAAAAGAGACCGCTGCAAAATGTATCCGTTTCTCTGGTTTTACTATTCATAGTTTTATGTGTTTGAGGGAAATGTTTTATTCTATAAACTACTGAGAACATTACTCCCAAATTCCAAATAAAATTGTTGTCGTTTTGTGGAGTTGGAGGAAATAACTACTGGGCAAAATAACCAGAAAAGATGCCCTGTTTTCAGAAAAAGAAAATAAAGAATACAAATGTAGATTTATTTTTCAACAACTAAATACTAATGTCCTAAGGCCTCCTATCCCGACCTCCTATCCCGACCTCCTATCCCGACCTCCTATCCCGACCTCCTATCCCGACCTCCTATCCCGACCTCCTATCCCGACCTCCTATCTCGTCCCCCATATCCCCACCTCCTATCTCGTCCCCCATATCCCCACCTCCTATCTCGTCCCCCATATCCCCACCTCCTATCTCGTCCCCCATATCCCCACCTCCTATCTCGTCCCCCATATCCCCACCTCCTATCTCGTCCCTCCTATCCCCACCTCCTATCCCGACCTCCTATCCCGACCTCCTATCCCGACCTCCTATCCCGACCTCCTATCCCGACCTCCTATCCCGACCTCCTATCCCGACCTCCTATCCCGACCTCCTATCTTGTCCTCTACATACATTTCCTGTAGATTTGCATGGGACTTTAAACAAAAACCCTGACCCTGGCCGAAACGTTGCCACCTATCATCTTCATCGTGACCTGAGTGCTGCTATCTTCTTTCTTGGATCAATAAAAGCTGGTGTTTTATTCCCAAAGTAAGGTGCCTAATAAAACACCAACTTTTATTGATCCAAGACCTACTTGTGCGGTGATTTTTGGACTTGTTATATATACAGTGACCCCTCGACCTACGATGGCCCCAACATATGATAGCCTCTCAGAGGCCATGGCATGTTGAAGGCAGCATCAACATACGATGCTTTGTATGTCGGGGCCATCGCATAAATGGCTATCCGGCAGCGCAGACTGCTTCAGCTGCCACCAGATAGCTGTTTACGGTGCCCCGTGTGGTCCGCTGACGATCACTTACCTGTCCTCGGGGCTCCGGTGCGTCCTCTTCGGGCTCCCCTCCATCGTCGGCGCTCTCCATCGTCATCATCACGTCACTGCGCACGCCGTCCTGTCATCCAATAGTAGCGGCGTCCGTAGCGACGTGAAGGAGGGGACGGAGAGCGCGGATGCTGGGGAAGCAGAGGCCTTGCCGGAGCGTCGGGAACACCCCAGGGACGCGGCGACAGCGATGGACGGCGACATCCCGGGCAGCGGTGACGGTCCGGTGCGGCGGGGACAGGTGAGTACAACTTCCTATACCAGTGGTCTTCAACCTGCGGACCTCCAGATGTTGCAAAACTACAACACCTAGCATGCCCGGACAGCCAACGGCTGTCCGGGCATGCTGGGCGTTGTGGTTTTGCAATATCTGGAGGTCCGCAGGTTGTAGACCACTGTCCTATACTTTCCATTGCACGGATCCCTCAACATACGATGGTTTCAACAAACGATTGTCCATTTGGAACGGATTACCATCGTATGTTGAGGGACCACTGTACATACAGTGATCCCTCAACTTACAATGGCCTTAACATACAATAGTTTCAACATTCATTGGTCTTTTCTGGACCATTGTAACTTGAAACCAGACTCAACATACAATGTACGGACAGTCCAGATCTGTGAAACATGTCAATGGCTGGAAGAACCGACCAATCAGAATGGGGATTTCACTGGTAAAACACCTGTATTACTGAAGTGCCTGCACTGACTGTCTGTCTGGTAGCGCCCCCTACAGTACAGCGAGGTACTACATGTTCTGTACTACTGTTCACCTGTGCCAGGGTTAGCTTCTCCTTTGGACACCAGCTGAGGACGGCTCCATGTTACTTTTTTAGGACACTGTGTGTACTGTCAGGACCCTGAAGAAGCTCCTGTCCTCTACATAGACAGTGATGACAGCTCCCAGCAGATCTTTATCACTTTTATATGTAAAGACTTGTTTTATCTGTATTAGTTATCTACTTATTTTTCTTTAATCCTTACTTTTTCCTATTTTTGGAGGACATTTTGGTGGCTTCAGAACCAATTACCAGGTTTCCATAGAGTTATGGTCTCAACATACAATGGTCGTCCTGAACCAATTAATATTGTAATTTGAGGGATCACTGTATGTATGTATGTATGTATGTATATATATATATATATATATATATATATATATATATTAATTACCGTATATACTCGAGTATAAGCCGAGTTTTTCAGCACGATTTTTCGTGCTGAAAACACCCCCCTCGGCTTATACTCGAGTGAACTCCCCCACCCGCAGTGGTCTTCAACCTGCGGACCTCCAGAGGTTTCAAAACTACAACTCCCAGCAAGCCCGGGCAGCCATCGGCTGTCCGGGCTTGCTGGGAGTTGTAGTTTTGAAACCTCCGGAGGTCCGCAGGTTGAAGACCACTGCGGCCTTCAACATCATCCAGCCCCCTCTCACCCCCTTTAGTTCTGAGTACTCACCTCCGCTCGGCGCTGGTCCGGTCCTGCAGGGCTGTCCGGAGAGGAGGTGGTCCGGTGGGATAGTGGTTCCGGGCTGCTATCTTCACCGGGGAGGCCTCTTCTAAGCGCTTCGGGCCCGGCCTCAGAATAGTCACGTTGCCGTGACAACGACGCAGAGGTGCGTCATTTGCGTCATTGTCAAGGCAACGCATCTATTCCGGGCCGGAAGCGCGGAGAAGAGGCGCCCCCGGTGAAGATAGCAGCCCGGACCACCTCCTCACCGGACCACCTCCTCACCGGACAGCCCTGCAGGACCGGACCAGCGCCGAGCGGAGGTGAGTACTCAGAACTAAAGGGGGTGAGAGGGGGGCTGGATGATGTTGAAGGCCGCAGTGGTCTTCAACCTGCGGACCTCCGGAGGTTTCAAAACTACAACTCCCAGCAAGCCCTGACAGCCGATGGCTGCCCGGGCTTGCTGGGAGTTGTAGTTTTGAAACCTCTGGAGGTCCGCAGGTTGAAGACCACTGAGGGCGAATGATGAGAAGAGGATGATGAAGGGGGGGTGTGGGGATGATGAAGGGGGGTGGGGATGATGAAGGGGGGGGGGGGGTGTGGGATGATTACAAGGGGATGATGAAGGGGGGATGTGTGGGATGATAAGGGGATGATGAAGGGGGGATGTGTGGGATGATAAGGGGATGATGAAGGGGGATGTGTGGGATAAGGGGATGATGAAGGGGGGATGTGCGGGATGATAAGGGGATGATGAAGGGGGGATGTGTGGGATGATAAGGGGATGATGAAGGGGGGATGTGTGGGATGATAAGGGGATGATGAAGGGGGGATGTGTGGGATGATGACAAGGGGATGATGATGAGGATGTTAATGACGGGTCTGGATGATGACAGGGGGGGATGAGGTATTTCCCACCCTAGGCTTATACTCGAGTCAATAACTTTTCCTGGGATTTTGGGTTGAAATTAGGGGTCTCGGCTTATACTCGGGTCGGCTTATACTCGAGTATATACGGTAGTGTTTTTTTTTTAAATGTTATGCCAAGACTAAGTGTACAAGAGACCCGAAACTCGTTGGCTTATCTTGTCTTATATTACATATTGTTCATCTGGATACTTGAATAAAGTTTCCCGTTTTTGTGGCACCTACGAGTTGGAACCTAATTCTTTCGGTTGGGTTTCCACTACATTGGTGCTCCCGTTAGTTGTATTCATCTGCATCCTTCTGAAAACAGACAAAGGCTGCTCAGGCATGCTGGGAGTTGTAGTTTTGCAACAGCTGGTGACACCCTGTTTGGAAAACACTGTTGTAGTGTAATTTTCACCTCAACGGCCTGGCTGAGCGTGCGGGGGGATCAGGTTACATGCACAATCAGAGCCTGATCCTAATGTTTCCAGCAGATCTGTCCTGTGATTGTACAGTATGTCACAGCACTGGACGGGGACGTCACATGCAGACGTGTGTGTGTGCATGGGAGGGATCCAGTTATATGGCTGAATGCCTTATCGCCTCACACTGCATAAATATTTCATGGAAAGCTTTACTTTAATGTAGGCAACTAGTGGCTTTTACTTCAGATCCCTGCGTGGCCTATATAGCACTTAGTAGAATATTGCAGCTATTCTGTGCGTGAATACGTTTTGTTTAAATTTTTGGGGAAAAGAAGACGTAAAAAACAAAAAACAAATCACATATTCTACAATGTCATCAAATCCTTCATTATGTTACTAACAAGAGACATCCAGTATGGTTGTTGTTACTCCTTACATAGGGGGAGATTTATCAAAACCTGTCCAGAGGAAACGTTGCCCAGTTGCCCTTAGCAACCAATCAGATCGCTGCTTTCAATTTGCAGAGGCCTTGTTAAAAATGAAAGAAGCAAGCTGATTGGTTGCTATGGGCAACTGGGCAATTATTCCTCTACACGTGTTTTGATGAATCTCCCCCCTATAGAGTCTAAGGCCCAGATTTATCAAAGAATGTCTACGGTAGAGCTATTGTCCCACGTTTATTTGGGTGGTGGGTTTGACTAGTGTCTATCTTATTTATCAAGAAGTTGCAGCAGGATGATGAATTTTGCGCAGCTCTACTGTGGTGGGAAAAGCTCTACCACATACACTTTATCTAGACGCTTGTGAGGGAGGGAAGTAGACACTTTCCCGGGTCCTGAATTTGGCAGGTTTGGTGTTTTTATTTACTTTCACAGAACTGCCGGGACATTTTTACTTGCATTTTAGACGCTACAATCAAATTTGATTGCGGTGTCTAAGGGGTTAAAGCTGGGCATCACCGTGATCAGTGATGTCTGGCATTAGAGATGGGTCCTGGTGGCAGATAGCCGCCAGGACCACCCAGCTATGACCTGCACTCAGCTCCTGAGCACGTGTCGTAGAAGGGGAGTGGGACGCTGTTGTCAACAAGGGGTTAAAGGTTGAATTGCGGAAGGTCGAAGTGATTCTCACGTGTACTGGTAGGGGGTGTAGCTTTGTGCCTAAAAAAAAAAAAAAAAAAAAGTACATTTGTGCACAAAATAGCAACTTTTGACAAAAGTCGCAAATGATAAATACGTGACCACTGCATGGTCAAAAAGAAAGTCCTACTGGTAGGTAAAAAGAGTGAAACTGTCTATATCAGTGGTTCTTAACCTTGTTGGAGGTACTGAACCCCACCAGTGTCATATGCCCATTCACCGAACCCCTCTTAATTGGAAAAATAAAATATGATTTTTTTTCAAATTCCAAACATAGGAGGTATATATTTAAGTATATATTTATACATAGGTGCACAAAATGAACAAAACCACGAAAACATAATTTTCACACAAAAATATAATGAATATTTACTGCAAATCAGTGTGACTTCTGCTGTTGTCTTTCAGAGACCAGTTCAGAAATGCGCGGCTTTACCTTGGCAAGTGCCACTCTCATGTCATTAGGCAGGCAGTGTTCCCCCCACATTAGGCAGGCAGTGTTCCCCCCACATTAGGCAGGCAGTGTTCCCCCCCCCCCCACATTAGGCAGGCAGTGTTCCCCCCCCCCCCACATTAGGCAGGCAGTGTTCCCCCCCCCCCCCCACATTAGGCAGGCAGTGTTCCCCCCCCCCCCACATTAGGCAGGCAGTGTCCCCCCCCCCCCCACATTGGGCAGGCAGTGTTCCCCCCCACATTGGGCAGGCAGCGTTCCCCCCCCCCCCACATTGGGCAGGCAGCGTTCCCCCCCCCACATTAGGCAGGCAGCGTTCCCCCCCCCCCCCACATTAGGCAGGCAGCGTTCCCCCCCCCCCCCACATTGGGCAGGCAGCGTCCCCCCCCCCCACATTGGGCAGGCAGCGTTCCCCCCCCCCCCCCACATTGGGCAGGCAGCGTTCCCCCCCCCCCCCACATTGGGCAGGCAGCGTTCCCCCCCCCCCCCCACATTGGGCAGGCAGCATTCCCCCCCCCACATTAGGCAGGCAGCGTTCCCCCCCACATTAGGCAGGCAGCGTCGTCGTCCCCCCACATTAGGCAGGCAGCGTTCCCCTCACATTAGGCAGGCAGTGTTCCTCCCACATTATGTAGGCCAGTGGTCTTCAACCTGCGAACCTCCAGATGTTGCAAAACTACAACTCCCAGCATGCCCGGACAGCCAACGGCAGTCCCGGCACTCTGGGAATTGTAGTTTTGCAACATCTGGAGGTCCCCAGGTTGAAGACCACTGATGTAGGCAGTGTTCCCCCACAGACATACAGCCTCAAGCTATATACAGTGTATGGCTGGAGGCTGTATGCCTGTGTACTGCCCACTTCATATAGCATTAGGTCTCAGGACCGGTGGTTGGAGCGCCGAAGATGACGTGCCGCTGGTCACTTGCCAAGCTGGCCATCGCGCGTCTTCCTCCTTCTCTATCCTCCGGTCCTCGGCGCCTTTGTTTCCATGGGCGCAGTGACGTCCCAGCGTGCGCTATGTCCCGGCGGCCCTACGTTTTTAAACAACGCAGGGCCGCAGGGAGTTAATAAGTGATGGGGGGGGGGGGAATTGCCCCGTCGCTACAGGGCAAGCAAACACCGGCTCTGCTCAGGGCCCCGGGCCAGCTCGGGGCCCCAAGCAATTGCTTGGTTTGCCTGTCCTGTTGCGACCTCCCCCGCTGAACCCCCGGGACTGACTCACCGGACCCCTGGGGTTCGATCGAACCCAGGTTAAGAACCACTGGTCTATATCAAAAGACGCATAAAAGTCGCTAAATATGCTGCTTGCGCCTGAGCTGCGCCAAGACATAAACAAAAAAAAAAATCTCTAAAAGCCATGATAAATCTCCCCCCTCAGGGTCTATTCACACGGCAGAATTCCCGCTTGCGGAATTCTGCCTCAAATTAAAGCCCATAGACTTCTATGGGATTCCGCACTCCCATTCACACTTCTGAATTTCCGCTTGCGGAAATTCAGAAGTGTGAATGGGAGTGCGGAATCCCATTAGAAGTCTATGGGCTTTATTTAGAGGTGGAATTCTGCAAGCGGGAATTCTGCCGTGTGAATAGACCCTTAGATGGCCTCTATTACTCCTCCTGAAAATGTATGAATAAATAGACAACCATGTGTGAAAATATTAACATGCAGTTGTCTATCTTGTTTCCAGGAGTAATAACAGAGAAACAGCAATGTGCAGTGTTAAAAGAAAAGATGCTCCAAAATAGTTATATTTGTATTCCTTTTTTTAATTTAAATTTTACATAGTAAGCTGCTTCTGCCTGCATCAAACACGAATATGTGACCTTGTGTCTCCTTGGCCATAAATTCTTGCTAACAATTTGTAAATAATAATGATGATAAAATAATGAATTTCCCATCCATGGTGAGTAGCAGCTCTCGGGCCTGATGGGGTGTTTGGTTATTGACTTGTGTTTTATTCCCATGTGCAGCGCAGTTCACACCTGTCTCCGTTCTCTATTATACAGACATCTGCTGCCATGTATGCTTCATTATCTCAGCCCCTTCCAGGGTTTTCGGAAGAGTTGTGGCTTCAGGTTACATGACATCATGTTGGATATAAGGCTGCGTTCACACTTACACTAAATATTGCCAATCCGTTCCGCCGTTCCCCCATATGTAGCCGTCAGCGCAGCATCTGCTAGGATCACGCAGTGGTACTATTCCTCTGTTAGGCCTTGTTCAGTTTGATGCAGTTTTTTTTTTTTTTTGCATGATGCGGCCGTCTCCTTTTATAATCTTAAAGGGGTTGTCCATGAATCGAAAAACAGAGCCAGTTTCTTTCAAAAACCTCTTCCCGTCCGTCTCCAGCTTGGGTGTGGCTCTGAAGCTCAGTTCCATTGAAGTGAATGGAGCCAAGTTGTTATACCACATCCAACCTGGAGACAGGGAGCATTTTTTGGAAGAAATTCTCATTTTGTCCATGCCTGGATAACCCCTTTAAATTTGTTATCCTATTATAACTTATTACTTTTACACAGGATATGTAATACATATGATTGGACGAGGGGGCACTCCCTCCATCTGGAAAAGAAAAGGTTTAGTCTAAAGGGGCGACACGCCTTCTTTACCGTGAGGACTGTGAATTTATGGAACGGTCTACCTCAGGAACTGGTCACAGCAGGAACAATTAATAGCTTTAAAACAGGGTTAGATACATTCCTGGAACAAAATAACATTTATGCTTATGCAGAATTATAAAACTACATCCCTTCCCCTTATCCGCTTACACCCTTCCCTTCAATTCCCTCGTTGGACTTGATGGACGTATGTCTTTTTTCAACCATACTAACTATAATTGGTGGTGGTAGTGGGAATGAATGAGGCGCACGTTGCCATACAATGGCTGTAACTGTGGTAGAAACTTTTTGGACATTTTAAGAAATGTTCTCAGTTTTTAGTTAATATTGTGAATTGAGATGTAGTATAGGTTCTCCACATAACACAACAACTTGTATTATTTATATGTATAGTCTTCCTATGACTTGATTAGTGTAGGTATATGCTACTTTTTATTCAGTGGGCTAAAAGTGATTGTATGCTGTAGTTTGATTTTTATTTTTCCAGTGACATGTATTTTGGTTTTTTACTTTGATAGAAAAGTTTGTTTGTATACTGCTTGTTTTTCACAGGAAGTGTGGCATATTTTACACTTGTTTGTTCCTCTTGTGGCTGATGCTGGTTGGTGGCTTCTGACCATAATTATCAAAGGGAACCCATCATCCGTTTTGTGGTGCAATGGCAAATGTGCACGGGAGAAGCCGCTGAGGACTGCCTCAATTACTCGAAGGCCCTATTACTTGCCTACTATTCAAAGGGTACCCCTTTTAACCAGGGCTGTGGAGTCGGTAGATAAATGTTCCGACTCCGCAGTTTTTTGTACTTCCGACCCCAACTCAGACTCCTCTGTATTAATGTTATCTTTTTGTGTGCTGATCTGCTGCTGAAGATAGGGCAGTGGGGGGATTCAGGAAGGGGCATTTATTATAAAACATGATTTCCCTAGTAGAATCCCATAGTCATGTTTAAAGTTTAAGCTAACAATCGGAGTTTACAAGATTTTATAGCCTTAGCTGAATGGCAGCAGTTTTTCCAATGGTTTACAGCTGCAGCCTTGAACTATTGACCCTCCATTCCCTTCACTTATACAAGTGTCTCTAGTCCTGCAAAAAACATATTTCCTTAACCCCTTATCAGTGAGAGGCTAGGTTACCCATGGGTTCCCTGTAACAGCAGAACACAACACTATGAAAGTATAAGTATTGCCGCTCCTAATTGTGCGTTGCGTGCCATATAGTAAAGCACATGAAAAGCATGCTTCTTCACAGTCACTTAACGTGTTCGTTTTGCGGTTACGTGAGGCACTGCATGCATTGGTCTTTATTCTTACAGTAGAGAAGTCATTAATTATAACTTTTTGTGAATTGGGACATTTAAACTTGCTTTTTTTTTTTTATTCCAATCTAAATTTAGTAGGAGTCGGTGCATTGTACCCAAAATTTCGTCCGACTCCTCGACTCCACAGCACTGCCTTTAAAGGGTCACTCTCATTAAAAGAAATTTTTGCTATTGCACTCCTTATGGTAAATAAAAAATATTTCTAATGTACTTAGTTTTCTATGTTTTATTTGTGCTTAAAAAAGCTCAAGAGCACATTTCCCCCATCTTATACACAGACTTAGGACCAAGTTCCAAACACAGAAAGTGCAGCCTGGAGTGCTGAGGGGGGGGGGGGGGGAGGGAGGGAGGGGGTTGTCCAGCCTGATACAATCATAGCTCCACTCACACTTAACTGCCATATGCTGTTGGTTGGACCCCCCCCCCCCCCTCAGCACTCCAGGCTGCACTTGCTGTGTTTGGACCTTGGTCCTAAGTCTGTGTAGAAGATGGGGGAAATGTGCTCTTGAGCTTTTTTAAGCACAAATAAAACATAAAAAACTTCATTTTTTTTAAACAAAGTACATTAGAAATATTTTTTATTTACCATAAGGAGTGCAATAGCAAAAATTAGTTTTAATGAGAGTGACCATTTAACTATGTTGGGCAGAAAAAAAATGAAGAGAGATTCCCTTTAAAGGGGTACTCCGCTGCTCAGCATTTGGAACAAAATGTTCCGAACTTTCCTGGGAGCTCATGATGTCATAGCCCCACCCCCTCATGACATCACGCCCCGCCTCCTCACTGCATTGAGGGGGCGGGGCATGGTGTCACGAGCTCCTGGCACCGGCTCTAAGCACTTGGAACCTTTTTTTAACCAAATGCTGAGCAGCGGAGTACCCCTTTAAGAGACGTGATTAAGATGCCAGACGTAAGCTGGATTTTTCTCCTCTGATAAAATAAGTTAAAGGTTGTATGGGGGAAAAATTGAATAACACTTTAATTTGGGTTAGCTGGTGGATAGGATTTTATGGAACTGTTGGGAGTTCCTCTTAAAGGGACCCCGTCACATTGTGCATGCTGTCCATTCTGCAGACGTCATGTTATAGAGCAGGAGGAGCTGGGCAGATTGATATATAGTTTTGAGGCAAAAGTTTCCGGATAACCTGTCATTTATTGATGTAAATTTGCTCATTCTGGGTGATGTAGTCATGTGGGTGGCCCTACTCAGTGATTGGCAGCTGTGCCAAAATGCATTTGGGGCACTTTATTATTTATAATAACATGGACAACCCCTTTTTATTATTTGGTCCAAATTTCCAATGCGTGGAAGAAAGAGAGATTTCTTAGGCTAGGTTCAGACTGCGGAATCTCCAGACGGAAAATTTCCATCTAGAGATTCCAAGTGCAGCCAGCACTGACTGAATCAGTCGGCACTAAGACCATGCGGACATTGCAGTCCCCATTAGACTGCAATGTGTTCCGCGAGTATATCTGCCTGAAGAATGAGCATGCCATTCTTTTCTTTTTGGAACACAGTGCTCTCTGCTGATATCTCTGTCCATTTTAGGAACTGTCCAGAGTAGGAGAAAATCCCCATAGCAAACATATGCTGCTCTGGACAGTTCCTAAAATGGACAGAGATGTCAGCAGAGAGCACTGTGTTCCAAAAAGAAAAGAATATCCTCTGTAGTATTCAGCTAATAAGTACTGGAAGGATTAAGATTTTTTAATAGAAGTAATTTACAAATCAGTTAATTTAAAAAGAAAAAGTTTTCCACCGGAGTACCCCTTTAAAGCCGGTGAGGTTTCTCTGGGTATGCTATAAGCAGCCAAAATTTTCTTTGGTGGATTTTGTTGTAAGTTTTTTCATCCTTCAAATTTTTTATTTTTTTTTACTCCGAATTTATTTATTTACAAGTGGTCAGTAATTGGCTAAGTGTGCAGTTACTGCAGGGTCTACCCTTCACAGGGGCCAGGGAGCAGCGGTGAGTAATGGGGACTGGAAGACATCAAAATGCCAGCTGTGTGGGGATTTGGGCAGGTAAGTATCACTACATTTTTATTTGTATATCACTTTCAATTTTTTTGTGGAATACCCCTTATGGGTATGTTCACACGTGCATATTTTCTGCTGCAGAGCTGCTTTAGCAGATTTTGCTACCCATTGAAGTCAATGGGCAGCAAAATTTGCAGAAGCAGATCTGCAGCAGAAAATATGCACGTGTGAACATACCCTAAGGATACATTCACACATACAGGATCTGCTGCATATTTTTAATCAGCTGCACAAAATGTGCAGTGAAAATGTGCAGCAGATCCTGTAGGGGGCTGTTCACATGTACAGTATTCTGCACATATTTGATGAGAATATTTACAGCTGTGTTCAGTCATTTAGTTTACATTGAAAGCTGCAGCATAAAATCCTGCGTACCAGGATACACCCTTAAGGGTGCGTTCACACGTGCATATTTTCTGCTGCAGATTTGCTTCAGCAGATTTAACTGCCCATTGAAGTCAATGGGCAGCAAAATATGCAGCAGCAGATCTGCAGCAAAGATATGTGCGTGTGAACCCTTACAGTGTCACCCTAAGTGTCACACTTACAGTATCCTACGCAGGATTTGAAGCTGCAGATTTTATGCTGCAGATTTCAATGTAAACTAATTGTCTGAATACAGCTTCAAATCCTGTGCATTAAAGGGGTATTCTGGGCAAAAATATTTTATCCCCTTATCAAAAGGATATGGAATAAGGTTTCTGATCGTGGGGGGGCTGAGACCCCCCCGCGATCTCCCTGCAGCACCCGAATTCTATGCGGGGACTGCGTCTCTAGTTTCGGAAGCCTTCGAAACTATAGACGCAGTCCCCGCATAGAATGCGCGTGCTGCAGGGAGATCGGGGGGGGGGGGGGGGGGGTCTCAGCAGTTGGCCCCCCGCCATCAGACATCTTATCCCCTATCCTTTGGATAAGGGGATAAAATATTTTTGCCCGGAATACCCCTTTAAATATGCACAAGATACTGTACATGTGAATACACCCTTTACGGTACATTCACACGTGCAGTATTTGCAGCGTATTTGGCTGCAGTTTTTTTTTTGCAGCAGGTTTTGATACCGATTAAAGTCAGTGGGTAGCAAAATCAGCTGCAGAAAATCTGCAGCAAAATAATGCACGTGTGAACGTACCCTTAAACAGGACAGAAAAAGAAGCCTGCGTTAAATCCTGTTGCATCCTGTAAATTTACCCAACATAAAAAGCCCAAGCCTTAGAGATGGGAATTGTAGGCGAGATCTGCACCATACATTTAATGCTTGTAACATATGTGTGCCTTTGGGCATCATTGTGCTTGCTTATTCTTGGGCTGATGTGAAAATGGAGCGTAGCCCTTGTTGGCGGGATGTGATTGACAGAGCCCATTACCCGGAGCGGCTCATTCACACGCCCCTGCATTTTCTCACCACACACTTTGTTCTCTGTCTTTTGTAATGTGGCATGCTTGAGGATTTGAATGCAAGTGAGCAAACCATTCACCTGCTGAATATTAGAAGGAATCCCCCTGCCAGGGGCCCACAGTTTATTTTCACACTATGGGAAAATAGGCGGCCTGAACTAACCCCCTACCAAATTATTATTATTATTATTTTTTTACAGTGATTACCGTATTTCTCGCCGTATAAGACGCACTTTTTCTTCCCCAAAACTGGGGGGGGGGGAAAAGTTGGTGCATTTTATACGGCGAATACACATTAAAACCGGCAGTCCCTGCAGCATTCAACGGCCGGGACCCGCGGCTAATACAGGACATCACCGATCGCGGTGTATGTCCTGTTTTAACCCTTCAGACACGGCGATCAAAGCTGACGGCCGCGTCTGAAGCGAAAGTGACACTAACCCGGCTGCTCAATCGGGCTGTTCGGGAGCGCCGCGGTGAAATCGCGGCGTCCCAAACAGCTTACAGGACACCGGGAGAGACCTTACCTGCCTCCTCTGTGTCCGATCGGCGAATAACTGCTCCGTGCCGGGATCCCCTGCATGGGCGGCGCTCTCCTTCGTCGTCGTCGCGCATGCCGTCCCGTCATCCAATAGGAGCGGCGTGCGTAGCGACGTGATGGCGGCGACGGAGAGCGAGGTTCCCGGGCAGCATAGACGTTCCGGAGCGACGGGGTCACCCCGGGGACGCGGCGACAGCGATGGAAGGCGACATCCAGGGCAGTGGTGACCGGTCCGGAGCGGCGGGGACACAGGAGTAATGCCTCCTATACCAGTGGTCTCCAACCTGCGGACCTCCAGATGGTGCAAAACTACAACTCCCAGCATGCCCGGACAGCCGAAGGCTGTCCGGGCATGCTGGGAGTTGTAGTTTTGCAACATGTGAAGGTCCTCAGGTTGAAGATCACTGTCCTATACTTTACATTGTATTTGGTTCAGAATCTTTATTTTCTAGATTTTTATGCTTTAAAATTGGGAGCGCCTTATATGACGAAAATACGGTAATTTAAATTCCATATTTCAGTAATCTGGTGCGTGATTCGTTGCCTACAGGTAGTTCACCTCTTTAAACAGAAGTAAAGGCCGGTGCGCGGTCTCTGACCTCGTATATCCGCGATAATTGTATAATACAACACAATACAGCCTCATGCACATGACTGTTACATGGTTGTACTATTTACAAGCTTTACCCAGTCACCCGTACACTTCCAAGGGGCCAAACTCTACCTGTCTATGGCTCAAACCTCATTCACATTTCGGTGAGAAAACGTCCCACAAAAATGTCTCTTATGAACTTGGGGGGGGGGGGGGGGGACACACAAAATGTAAATAAGCATGTAAGAATGAAAAATATAAAGTACAAAAAAAAAAAAAAAAAAAAAAAAAACAACAACAAATGTTCCAAATTACACTTCTTATATGAATCTCCTATAAAATTATGAACATAAGGGAAAGAGGGATACAATTTAAAACATTATTTTGCAACCCATTTGTGCTAATAATAGTAATAACCTATTATTATCATCATCATCATAATACAAAAGTTAAAATAAGACACCCATTTGTGTGTTTTTTGTTTTGTTTTGTTTTTTAACATCTTTCCCTTTGATATCACAAAAAATAAAAATGATGTAAACATGAGCAAAAATGATTTAGCTAATAAAGAAAACTCTTTATAAATTCAAATCTACTATAAAAAATGATCAGAAAATGTGTCTGATCCAGAAGTGGTGGAAGAAGCCCGGTCCTGAAGTGGTTATGGTCCCCATACGTCTTCGTGAAACCATAGCTGACCTTGATTTATGTGAAGGGTTACTTTTAGTATTCTATAGGTTACATTTGCAGTCCCTATTTTTATTTTTATTTTTTCTGTATTTTATCTAAGTTAAAGGGGTATTCCGGGCAAAAACATTTTAGCCCCTATCCAAAAGGATAGGGGATAAGATGTCTGATTGCAGGGGGCCCGCTGCTAAGACCCCCCCACGAACTCCCTGCAGAACCCGCATTCTTTGCGGCTGCTGAATCTCCAGTTCCGGAAACTACTGGGTTTTTCCGGGACAGGGGACGTGACGTCACGCCAAGCCCCCTCCATTCCTGTCTATATCCCATTGACAGGAATGGAGGGGGCGTGGCGTGGCGTGACGTCACGTCCCCTGTCCCGGAAACCCGGAAGTTTCCGAAACTGGAAATTCAGCACCCGCATAGAATGGGGGGGGGGGGGTGTCTTAGCAGTTGGACCCCCACAATCAGACATCTTATCCCCTATCCTTTAGATAGGGGTTAAAATGTTTTTGCCCGGCATACCCCTTTAAATATGTGTGCGTGTGTGTGTGTGTGTGTGTTTGTGTGTGTGTGTGTTTGTGTGTGTGCGTGTTTGTGTGCGTGTTTGTGTGTGTTTGTGTGCGTGTTTGTGTGCGTGTGTGTGTGCGTGTTTGTGTGCGTGTTTGTGTGCGTGTGTGTGCGCGTGTGTGTGTGCGCGCGCGTGTGTGTGTGTGTGTGTGTGTGTGTATATATAGAGATTTTTACTATCAGTAACAGGGTCCTATACCATGGTACACATTAGTGAATGAAAATCCAGCTTAGTAGATTGCACATTGTGGTTGTGCACATACTGTAGTGGGTGTGCGGTTTCACCATTCACATTTTGTACTGTACCACCCACCTGAGACGGTTTTTCCATTGACTTGCTGCAATATTTATAGATAATGCATTATCCATTAGTGAAAGCAGCGGCAAGGACTGCAGTGTCCCAGCCAGACCTCACTGCATGTTCCCACTGGGCGGGTGGGAGAGACCTCTGCTCTGATCGCACTTTTCATTTATTATTTAACAAGAGGGATAAGACGGAGTTGGTTTCCTGGACTAAATTTGTAACGGAGGAAAATAAGGAAACTATTGGTGTGTGGTATCCAGAGAACAGTAAATGGCTTCCGGTTTTTTGTTCCCTGTGACCTTGAAATAAAACTTTTATGCAGAAGGTTTTTTTTTTTTTGGAAAGCCTCTTCAGTGTTTAATACCTTTCTTGTTACAATTCTTCTCCATCTTCTAAACCTGTAAAAGGTCCCATTCATTTCTATTGTGATTATTACTCAACATTGCTGCAGAACTATACGACTAGCAAAGCGGTGTGGAAAAATAATGCCTTACTTAGCTGTAAGTCACACTTGGCAAATTTTTTTGTAATCTAATAAAATTCCATACTTTGTATCCTTTATGTCTTTATTTATTTATTTTTCTTTTTCTGAAAAATTGCTGTATTATCCAAGTGCCCGGTTTCTTTGTACACAGAGCAAACGTCGCTCTATGAAATACCGGTGATGGCCGTTTCATGGTTAGGGTGGGTTCACACCACAATTTTGCTATATGGTTTCGGCATCCCGTTTCATAAAAAAAACAAAAAACTTATGCAACCGTACAGAAAGCCGTGCCCATAGATTTTCCATTTAAAACCGTATGCACCATAATGTATTCGGTAGTCTCCGTTTTTCAAACCGTACGGTTTTTAACTTTTTTTTTTTCCAGACAGAAAACGTTGCTGTATTAAACCATGTACGTTTTTTTTTTTTTAACATGGGAGTCAATGGGAACCGTACAGAACCGTATGTGCGTATGGTTCCATCTGGTTTTCACCATACGGTTTTTGACTTTGCATAGTTTTTTTTCTTGGAATTTCAATCAAACAAGTGAAACTTTTATTCATAATGGAGTGAAAAGTTCAAAACGTATGTTTTTTTTTTTTCTTAAAAAACTGATGCAACCAGACATCATTTTTCATACAGTATACGGTTTTAACCATACAGATAAAAATTTGTACACACGTTTTGATACAGTTTAGTCAGGTTTTGAGTATTCTGTTTTTTTTGTTTGTTTTTAATGAAAAACCTGATACGGGAACTGTATTGCAAAAACGTGGTGTGAACCCAGCCTTTGCCTGTTTTTTTTTTTTAGCTTTTGAGACAAAAAAAAATTGGGCTTAGGTTCTGTCCGTTTTGCATCCTGTACGGTTTTCAGTTTTTTTTTCCCCTTACCCTAATCCGTAGTCTACCACGGTTTTTGGTCCGGGTGAAAAACTGTATTAAACCTTATACGTTTTTTTTTTTAACATGGGAGTCAATGGGAACCGTACAGACCTGTATGTGCGTACGGTTCCATCCGGTTTTCACCATACAGTTTTTGACTTTGCACAGTTTTTTTTCTTGGACTTTCAATCAAACAAGTGAAACTTTATTCAAAATGGAGTGCAAAGTTAAAAACGTATGCGTATTTTTCTTACAAAACGGATGCAACCGGACATCAGTTTTCAAACCATATACGGTTTTCAACTGTATATGGGTTTAAATTTGTACAAACATTTTTATACAGTTTAGTCCGGTTTTGAGGAATCCATTTTTCATCAAAAACCTGATACAGGAACTGTATTGCAAAAACGTGGTGTGAATGCAGCCTAACCGGGAAACAACCCAACATCTTCAAATGACGCCACTGGATGGGACCTGCATCCATCAGACATTTATGGCACGTGGATATTTTTGGCTTGCTAGTATGTAGTTTGTGTGTTTTATTTGTGACAGTTTAGTTTGACTGGAATAAAAGACTTGTTAGACATGGTTAGTGAGAGTGGAGATGTAAAGACACACACAGCCACTGTTTGCAACACTGTGTCGGGAACATTCCCTCCTCAGGCCAATATGTTCCTGATGTTTTACGTGCAAGTGTCATTTTTGTTTTATGACTACCTTATACATTGCTTAGCATTTTCCTTACCGTTTATGTGTATGCATGCCAAGAGCACAATATTGCTGATCTTTATTAAAGCTGCAATACTCTTCAGCATGGTTTGTCAACTTTTCGAGAAAGAGGCCTGCCCCTTGATCTTGCTCTTCTTCAGGGTGCGTTCATAGTAAAACACTGCTGGTTACGCTACCGTTAATTTGAATGGGTCTGTGGACAGACCTCAATAGTGTCAGTGATCTCTGTTGTCCTAAAGTCTATGCAATGCATTGCCCATTTGGTTTGCGTTTGGCCACCTGACCTAATAATGCAACGCTTTTCATGGCGCTTTGGCTGCTTTTTCTGGCCTGAAGAAGCGGTCACAACATTACGAAATGCGTTGAATTTCTGTTAATGAACTCCATTCCTTCTTTCCCGGTTTGCATGGTCCGCTCAGCGCCCCTGAAGTCGTGCATTGATGTTCAAGTTATTTTTTAGTGAAAAATAAACCTTCATGTCTTTTCCATAAATAATATCATGGCGCTTTGTCTGCTTTTTCTGGCCTGAAGAAGCGGTCACAACATCGCGAAATGCGTTGAATTTCTGTTAATGAACTCCATTCTTTCTTTCCCGGTTTGCATGGTCCGCTCAGCGCCCCTGAAGTTGTGCATTGATGTTCAAGTTATTTTTTAGTGAAAAATAAACCTTCATATCTTTTCCATAGATAATAATCATGACGCTTTTTCTTTAAGCTGTAGCGGTATGACTGCATTTCCTCCCTTACTGATCTACAAAAACCATCCCGACGAGAATGAAAGCGATTTGTACTCCAATAAACCAAACATTTATTGGGTAAATTGAATTGATGTGTGGACATCAGGACATTGCCGAGCAATAGATCCAGGGTCAGCAAAGGGACACAGGCAAGTGATAGCACTCGCCATGCCAATGCCCGACTATACCCCCTTATTTCATTTGGAATCAGTGTACTTATTCATATTTTAATAGTAAAGTGGCCATCATAGACCATACACCAGTGTTTCCCAACCACTGTGCCTCCAGCTGTTGCAAAACAACAACTCCCCTCATGCCCGGACAGCCATAGGCTGTCCGGGCATGGTGGGAGTTGTTGTTTTGCAACAGCTGGAGGCACAGTGGTAGGGAAACACTGTTTATTGTTGTTCAGGTTACATAACCAGAAGAGGAGATGGCGCTGTAGCTGCGTGACATGCGATGTGAATAACAGCCTGACTGTACTTCTGGGTGGACCTGTAGCTCTCAGGAATGCAGATATTGCAACCTACTATTAGTCGGGAGGATCTATATCTGATTTGTAGTCATTGAGCCTAAGTGAGCTCAGTAATTCCTTAAGACTGAATCTCCTTTATTTACTCACAATACATTGGTGACTGGTTGTAGTCTGTTAAGGCCAAAGGTTTACCGTAATTTGCTGTGCGTTAGGCTACATTCACGTCACGTTTTTTTTTACATATGGTTTGTATCAGTTTTGTTTCCCTAAACCGGAACTAGAAAGCTGACTCAACCGTATGTATGTTAAAGGGGTACTCCTGTGGAAAACCTTTATTTATTTATTTACTTATTTTTTTTTTTTTAAATCAACTGGTAACAGAAAGTTAAACAGATTTGTAAATTACTTCTATTAAAAAAAATCTTAATCCTTCCAGTACTTTTTAGGGGCTGTATACTACAGAAGAAATGTTTTTTTCTTTTTGGATTTCTTTTATGTCACGACCACGGTGCTCTCTGCTGACCTCTGCTGTCCATTATAGGAACTGTCCAGAGCAGCATATGTCTGCTATGGGGTTTTTCTCCTGCTCTGTTCAGTTCCTAAAATGGACAGCAGAGGTCAGCAGAGAGCACCGTGGTAGTGACATAAGACAAATCCAAAAGGAAAAATATTTCCTCTGTAGTATACAACCCCTAAAAAGTAGGGATCGACCGATATTCGCGATTTTGGACGTTATCGGTATCGGCAATTACCTTTTCCACCGATAGTCGTGAGTTGACACACACAGCTACCCAGCCACAGCAGGGAGCTCAATCTGCAGCTGCTCTGCTGTTTATGCGCTGTGTGTGACCCTACCTAAAAGGGGTATTCCGGTGGAAAACATTTTTTTTTAGGTCTTTATAAGTCAACTGATGCCAGAAAGTTAAACAGATTTGTAAATTACTTCTATTAAAAAATCTTTACTCTTCCTGTACTTTTTAGCAGCTGTATGCTACCGAGGAAATTCTGTTCTTTTTGAATTTCTTTTTTGTCTTGTCCACAGTGCTCTCTGCTGACACCTCTGTCCGTGTCAGGAACTGTCCAGAGCAGCATATGTTTGCTATAGGGATTTCCTCCTGCTCTGGACAGTTCCTGATACGAATATCAGGTGTCAGCACAAGACAAAAAAGAAAATAATTTCCTCTGTAGCACATAGCTGCTAAAAAGTACAGGAAGGGTAAAGATTTTTTAATAGAAGTAATTTACAAATCTGTTTAACTTTCTGGCACCAGTTCATTAACAAAACAAAAAAAAAGTTTTCCACCGGAGTACCCCTTTAAAGCGTAAGTCTGATCACACCCTGGCGGCAGGATATCAGTTTCAATCTCCCAGCAACTTTGTTGCCGTAGACTACAGCAATCAGGACTTCTGGCAAACTATATCCTATCCATAGCCTGATCTGGGTTCATCTGGCCAGGTGATGTTTTTCCATTACTCAGGGATCCACTTTTAGGCCCGTTTGCCCACTGAAGTCTTTCTGTTTCCCTTACATAATGGCGCTTGCTCTAGCCATCTGCTGTTCCATCTTATCTGTGTTAAGGAATGATGAGTTGTGCCTTTATACACATTAGTCGAAGCAGCAGCATTGTATTCATCTGCAATTTGGTTGACTGTGCGTATTCATCTGCAATTTGGTTGACTGTGCGCTGTTTGTCAGCACAATACTAGATATATACCTCTGACCCCTTTTATTGACAAATTGCCTCTTGTCACGGGATTCCCTTTCCCTGGATGTTATTCTTCGAGCACACCATTTTCTGTATATTCTCCACTCCATCCTCAGGATAAGGGATTACTATATGACCGTAGGGGATCTGAGCCCCACAGTCTCCAGAATGGGGAACAGTGTCCCCCATTAGACTGGAGAACAGCATCTCCTCTGAGAATGGGGCAGCAGTCGCTCGTGTGCGCGGTTGCTACATTCATTCTCTATAAAAACTGCCAACGATAGCAGAGTACAGCGTCCTCAGAGGAGACATGGGTCCCTGTTCTCAAGATCATATAGCTATCCCCTATCCTGATGTTAGGGCATAATGTGTATTCATGGGGAAACCCCTTTAATGGGGTACTCCAGCCCTAAGACACCTTATCCCCTATCCTAAGGATAGGGAATAAGGTGTCTGATTGCGGGGGTCCCACCACTGGGGACCCCCGCGATCTCTCATGCAGCACCCATCTGTCTCGGCTGCATGGAGCGATGATCGCTCCGTGTCTGAAGACTCACGACCACGGGGCCGAAGTCATGCCCCCCCTCCCATAGACTTGCATTGTGGGGGTGGGGCGTGAGATCACAATACTCCGGCCACATGGTCGTGAGTCTTCAGACACCGTGCGATCATCGCTCCATGCAGATGAGACAGGTGGGTGCTGCATGAGAGATTGCGGGGGTCCCCTGTGGCAGGACCCCAGCGATCAGACATCTTATCCCCTATACTATGGATAGGGGATAAGATGCCTTAGGGCCTGAGTACCCCTTTAAGGTTGCACGCCATAGATTTGGATATGGATCCAGGCAGGGAGCAGAAATTATGTATTTTCTTGTGTCATGGATTTGAAATCTGCATCTGAAAAATGGAGCTCACATTAGACCTCAGCCCGGAGCTCTTCCTTTTTCTCACTGAGATCCCTGCAATGGCTTACAAGAAATCCATTCCTAAATTAATACTTGTGGCTGCCAGATCTTGTTTTCTCCCAGGGAACCCCCATCCAATACCTTTTGTGGGTCACTAGGCCAAACAATCTTTTGCTGATGATGCCCATGCTTATGAAGGACCTCTTCCTCCCTACATGATTCTCCGGATGGTTTCCAGATGACATGGTGGATAGATTTCCACAACACTCCAGCTTACATGGTGCTTCTTACTACCAATCTAATTTAGATTTCGGATGAAGCCCTCTTTGCAGGCAGGTTTGCCCTTATTTGCTTCCAGCTCCTTCCACTTCCCCGCCTCCTTTTCCCTCTTCTTTATTTTTGCTCCATTTCTCCACTGTTTAGACTCCTCTAACTTTAATTTTAAAAATGCCCTGCCTAAAATCTTCCAAGGGTGCCCATGAGGGCAAGGACAACCCTCTCATACTTGGTATGGGAACAACTATGTATTATCTTTACTGGAGGATTAGGAACTGTTGCTGTTTAGGTTTTTGTTGCTGAATTGTGTCTGTATTTGGTTATAAATAAAAAATAATAATAAGAATTAAACTACCTGTAGGCTGCACTATGACAGTGATTCACATTGAAAATGTGACGCCATTTCCCCATGAATTTATTTTAAATGATCGCGATGTGATTTCATGCGGTTTTCGTATGGATTTTGATGCGGTACGATTCACTCAAGGCTGTCACCAGATTCTGCTCGGAACGTGTTTGAGGCATGATAATGACTTGTTTCCTGTGAGTGACTATTACAAGGAATCCTGTGATGACTGGCATGTGTACTGCTTTGTATGACACCGTGGAATCTTTCCAGTATACCTGCTTCGTATAAATGCTGGGTGTTAACTGTGTTTTGTCCCTTACTGTACACATTTGCAGTGATGGTTTCTGTAATATTGTAGAAGTGGATTCCATCAGCAGTTTTCTCCTGTTTTTAATGGACTTCTTTTCGTTCTTCCTTCTTCTGCAGCCGTGACACTTAAGATTCCTTGAATGATAACACAGAGAGGTTTTCTAATAGTGATCTCAAGCCAATTGTTTTCCATTAACCATAGGGCTTCACGTTGACTGATTCTCTATGGCTATGACTCTTGGTAAATGCACTTAATAAGTTACAACATGAAGCAGCCGAAGTCTGACATGGGGAAATGTGTCTACCATGACTTGTATAGCAGCTAAATTTCATCTATAATGTACCGTATATACTCGAGTATAAGACAAGTTTTTCTTCACGATTTTTTGTGCTGAAAACGCCCTCCTCGGCTTATACACGAGTGTATTCTCCACCTGTCAATCCCTTCTCATTGGTCTTCAACCTGCGGACCTCCAGATGTTGCAAAACTACAACTCCCAGCATGCCTGGACATGCTGGGAATTGTAGTTTTGAAACCTCTGGAGGTCCGCAGGTTGAAGACCACTGCGGCCTTCATCATCATCCAGACACCCCCCCCACTTTAGTTTTCTACTGACCTCCCCTCGGTGGGAAGGAAGGGTGAGCTTGTCCGGGCCATCTATGCTGCAGGAACTGTCCGGTGGGGAGGGTTAGTAGTTCCGGACTAGTGACGTTGCCTTGACAATGCCGCACAGGGACGTTCATGCGCGTCCCTGTGTGTCGTCGTCAAGACAACTATTGTGGGGGAACTGCTGACCTAATGTGGGGGGGAGCAATAAATGTACATACATGTGCTTGGGGGGGTAAGGGTTTCTTTAACTAATCTAGTGGAAGAGACTCCAGTGCAAAAATCCACGGGTTAGGGGGCGCAAATTACTTGCCTTGCCCTGTTGCTGAAAACCCACCCTACGCCACTGCATGTGACCCTACCCTAAAGCTGTGTTCTGGCAATAGATTTTTTTTATAATGGAGAGGGGTGTTCTTCAAAATAATAAAAATCTACCTAACCCAATCCTGTGAGCTGCTGCTCTGACAGCACTGGGTTCCAACTGTTCTCCACTTCTTCTGACCTGCTGTCCCTGCACAATATCAGAGGTGGATCACTGCTGTGAACAGTTACTGGCTGTATGAGCTTTACCTGCAAGGATGACGTTCTGGGGGAGTGGAGAGACCAGCCAGAAACGGGGACCTGTCTCTGTTGGAGCACTAGCGGCAGGACAGGTAGATAGTACATATCTTTAAAGCAACACCACCCATTATAAAAAATAAATAAATATATATATATATATATATATTACCAGGCTATTCTGTAAAAGGTCAGGTTTAGTTTTATTCTAAGAAAATGTGACTGTTTTAGGTACGGACTTAATATCAAAGGCAGCATAGAACTAAGCTCCATGAAGAAGGGGTCAGATGATGTCTGGACTGTGTGCAGAGAGAGAGAGGTCCACCACAAAAAGCTGCACAATAACAATTTTACCATGTTCACCCTTGTTTAGATATACAGTAAAATGTTTTACCCTACAGCTAAATATATCAGTATTTCAGCATAAGCGTTTTTCCAGTGAAAGCAATTCTACAAATAAAGTCCTCCTACACAGACCACTACCAGTAAAGTCCTCCTGCCGGTCACACAGAAGGAACCTACCCGAATATACTCTAATATAAGCCAACCCGAATATAAGTCGAGGCCCCTAATTTCATCCCAAAAACCCAGGAAAAGTTATTGACTCGACTATAAGCCTATGGTGAGAAATACATTATCCACCCCATGTCATCATCCAGACCGCCATCATCATCAACCCCCCCCCCCCCTCCTCCTCATCACCGCCTGTCAATCCCTTCAGCCATTGGCTGTCCGGGCATGCTGGGAGTTGTAATTTTGAAACCTCTGGAGGTCCGCAGGTTGAAAACCACTGTGGCCTTCGTCATCATTCAGACACCCCCCCCCCTTTAGTTTTCTACTCCACTCCCCTCCCCTCGGTGGGAAGGAAGGGTGAGCTGGTCCGGGCCATCTATGCTGCAAGGACCCTCCGATGGGGAGGGTTAGTCGTTCCGGGCTGTCCATTTTCAGCGGGGGACCCTCTTCTCCGCGCTCCGGGCCTGCCCTGGACTAGTGATGTTGCCTTGACGACGACGCGCAGGGACGCGCATGAACGTCCCTGTGCGGAGAAGAGGTCCCCGCCCCCCCCCCCCCCCCCCGGAACAACATTAAGTGGAAAACTAAAGGGGGGGGGGGTCTGGATGATGACGAAAGGCCACAGTGGTCTTCAACCTGCGGACCTCCAGAGGTTTCAAAATTACAACTCCCAGCATGCCCGGACAGCCAATGGCTGAAGGGATTGACAGTCGTGATGAGGAGGAGGAGCGGGGGGGGGGGGGTTGATGATGATGGCGGTCTGGATGATAACATGGGGTGGATAATGTATTTCCCACCCTAGGCCTATAGTCGAGTCAATAACTTTTCCTGGGTTTTTGGGGTGAAATTAGGGGCCTCGGCTTATATTCGGGTTGGCTTATACTAGAGTATATTCGGGTAGGTTCCTTCTGTGTGACCGGCAGGAAGACTTTACTGGTAGTGGTCTGTGTAGAAGGACTTTATTTGTAGAATTGCTTTCACTGGAAAACCGCTTATGCTGAAATACTGATATATTTAGCTGTAGGGTAAAACATTTTACTGTATATCTAAACAAGGGTGAACATGGTAAAATTGTTATTGTGCAGCTTTTTGTGGTGGACCTCTCTCTCTCTGCACACAGTCCAGACATCCTCTGACCCCTTCTTCATGGAGCTTAGTCCTATGCTGCCTTTGATATTAAGTCCGTACCTAAAACAGTCACATTTTCTTAGAATAAAACTAAACCTGACCTTTTACAGAATAGCCTGGTAATATATATATTTATTTATTTTTTATAATGGGTGGTGTTGCTTTAAAGATATGTACTATCTACCTGTCCTGCCGCTAGTGCTCCAACAGAGACAGGTCCCCGTTTCTGGCTGGTCTCTCCACTCCCCCAGAACGTCATCCTTGCAGGTAAAGCTCATACAGCCAGTAACTGTTCACAGCAGTGATCCACCTCTGATATTGTGCAGGGACAGCAGGTCAGAAGAAGTGGAGAACAGTTGGAACCCAGTGCTGTCAGAGCAGCAGCTCACAGGATTGGGTTAGGTAGATTTTTATTATTTTGAAGAACACCCCTCTCCATTATAAAAAAAATCTATTGCCAGAACACAGCTTTAGGGTAGGGTCACATGCAGTGGCGTAGCGTGGGTTTTCAGCAACAGGGCAAGGCAAGTAATTTGCGCCCCCTAACCCATGGATTTTTGCACTCGAGTCATGTATGTACATGTATTGCTCCCCCCCCCACAATATTAGGCAGCTCCCCCCACATTTGTAGGCAGCTCCCCCCCACATTAGGTCAGCAGTTCCCCCACAATAGTAGGCAGCTTCCCCCCACCCCACAGACATGCAGCTTCCAGTCATATACAGTGTATTTCTGTACTGCTGCCCCCACAGTGATCCGGACAGCCTTTGCCGGTCCAGGCATGCAGGGAGTTGTAGTTTCACAACAGCTGGAGGCCCCCTGGTTTTTAGTATACAGTATTAGTTTTTATATGATCTGGCCGGCCCCCGCCTGCAGCCACACACGGGAGCCGGCCCGGGCACATAAAAAGAAGTATTCCTATCCCGGAGAGCGCGCCCCCCCAGATGTTGTGCCCGATGCGGCCGCCCCCCCTGCACCCCCCACGCTACGCCTCTGGTCACATGTTCTGTATTTTGATGTGTATTTTTCTACCATTGAAGTCAATGGGTAGCAAAAGACGCAGCTGATTTTGCTACCCATTGACTTCAGTAGGTATGAAAATATGCAGCAGCAACATACGCTACATGTGACTAGTGCTGTGCGGTATACCGGTTCACACCAAATACCGGTGTGTTTTTTTTCTTTACAATATCAATCTTTCAAATATCGCAATACCAGTTGGGCCCCCACCTTCACAATTATCAGCCACAGCGCTCTGTCCCCACATCAGGGAACTAATCATATGTTACCCGCAGGCGGTGCTTCTCCTCCTGTGAGCCGCTCCACATTCTCCCCACGTCAGGAAATTAAAGGGGTTATCCAGGAAAAACCTTTTTTTTTATATATCAACTGGCTCCAGAAAGTTAAACAGATTTGTAAATGACTTCTATTAAAAAAATCTTAATCCTTTCAGTACTTATGAGCTGCTGAAGTTGAGTTGTTCTTTTCTGTCTAAGTGCTCTCTGATGACACCTGTCTCGGAAACCGCCCAGTTTAGAAGCAAATCCCCATAGCAAACCTCTTCTACTCTGTGCAGTTCCTGAGACAAGCAGAGATGTCAGCAGAGAGCACTGTTGCCAGACAGAAAACAACAACTCAACTTCAGCAGCTGATAATTATTGAAAGGATTAAGATTTTTTTAATAGAAGTCATTTACAAATCTGTTTCACTTTCTTGAGCCAGTTGATATAAAAAAAAAATAGTTTTTTCCTGGAATACCCCTTTTAATGATTTGTGAGCCGCGGGCGCAGGGCTTCTGTTCTGATCGGAGACGGAAGCTGTCGCCTCCCCCTGCAGGCGTTGAAAGAAAGTGAGCGGCGGGCGCTGCAGAGCTACAGTAAATACACTTTTATTACTACACAATAATAACTTTTCTGTTGGACGTTCCTGGCTGACGTGACGGCTATAAAGCGGCAGGATTAGGCCGTACAATCCGCTGATTTCATGGCGTTTTATTTACAGCCTACCTGGAAAATAACTTTGGTGAGGAAAGATCAGTCATTCCGCTAAGTGATCTGCTCGCTCTACAAAGATTAGCACTTTATTTGCAACTGCTAAGTATTTCTGAGCCGCGTAATGTGCAGTGTGTTCTCCAGGGAGCTCGGGCTTTTTAGCGAGCGCGCCCATTCTTGCTTATTTTTCCCCCTTTTTTTCTCCTTCAAGCACAATTGCCTCACAGTATTGGTGAAGGAAGGTTCTATTCTTAAAGTGACAGGTGAGAGATTATCCTATTAGGAATAATTGTTTGCAGGTTTGGCAGGAAGTATCTATACACAAACGATTACCTTGTGCAGCACTTACAGATGAATCGGGAAATCTTTTGGAAGGTTTTTGCTTCATTTGACTTTGGAATGTGTAAGGTTTATTGCGAAGAAATAAATGATGCTGGAGCGCTGCTTTACCCTGGAGAATAGTTGTATACCTATATTATTATTTAAAGGGGTACTCCGCCCCTAGATATCTTATCCCCTATCCAGAGGATAGGGGATAAGATATCTGATCGTGGGGATCCCGCAGCTGGGACCCGCGCGATCTCTGTACAACACCGCGCGTTCATTAAGAACGCTGGGTGCGGGTGGTGGGGGGGTCGTGACTTCACAGCCATGCCCTTGTGATGTCACGACCACGCCCCCTCAATGCAAGTCTATGGGAGGGGGCGTGGTGGCCGCCACGCCCCCTCCCATAGACTTTCATTGAGGGGAGCGTGGCCGTGACATCACAAGGGTGGGACTGTGACGTCACGACCCCCCTGCCGCCCTCTCCAGGCGTTCGTAACAAAATGTTCTGAACACTGGGGCAGTGGAGTAGCTCTTTAAAGGAGTAGTCCAGTGGTGACTCAGTGGTGAACAACTTATCCCCTATCCTAAGGATAGGGGATAAGTTGCAGATCGCGGGGCGTCCGACCGCTGGGGCCCCCTGTGATCTCCTGTACGGAGCCCCGACAGCCCGTGGGAAGGGGGCGTGTCGACCTCTGCATGAAGCGGCGGCCGACACGCCCCCTCAATACAACTCTATGGCAGAGCCGGAGCGCTGCCTTCGGCAATCTCCGGCTCTGCCATAGAGATGTATTGAGGGGGCGTGTCGGCCGCCGCTTCGTGCGGGGGTCGACACCCGCTATCTGGCCAGAGAGCCTGGCCCCCGTACAGAGAGATCGCAGGGGGCCCCAGCGGTCGGACCCCCGCGATCTCAAACTTATCCCCTATCCTTAGGATAGGGGATAAGTTTTTCACCACTGGACTACCCCTTTAACTTATAAAGATTATACACTATATGAACTAAAGTCTTTGGACTCCTACACATTACACCTACAAGAGCTTTTAGGACATCTATAGCCATAAAGATGGAGTTGGTCGCTCTGTTGCACTTTCACTCTTTTGGGAAGATTTTCCACAAGACTTTGTAATGTGTCTGCAGGAATTTTTGCTAATTCATCTAGAAAAGTGTTTGTGAGGTCAGTTGTTAAATGAGAGGGCCTGGTCCTCAGTTATCGGAAAGGTGTTGGTGGTGTTGTGGTCAGGGCTATGTGTGGACCAGTCAAGTTCTTCTACCATGATTAAAGGGGTTCTCCACTGCCCTGTATTCCGTAGCTCCGCTCGCAGCGTCCGGAAGTTTATAACTCCGGACGCTGTGTTCGGGCTTCTGTGTTCGAGGCGGCCCCGTCGTGACGTCACACTCGTCCCCTCAACGAAAGTCTGTGGGAAGGGGGCTCGAAAACGGAAGCCCGCACACAGCGTCCGGAGTAGTAAACTTTCGGACGCTGCGAGCGGAGCTCCGGAAGACAGGGCAGTGGAGAACCCCTTTTAGAACCATATGGTTCGAAAGGCGTCAGCGTTTCAGCTGGCTTTTATATCTCGACATTTTTTGGGTATCATTTTAATATGATTTAATACATTTTGGATTTTATGGATTTTTGGGAGCTGGAATTTTTGCAATTTTTTGCACTTTTTCGTTCTTCTACACCACAACCCACCATGCCCAACCATGCCTTTTATAGTCCTTGCTTTATGCACTATAATGCTGGATCAGAAAATGGCTGAACCCAAACTATTCCCGGAAAGTTGGAAGGGTTTTGTTATGCTGAAACATTAAGATTTCCACTCTCTGGAACTAAGGGGCCTAGGCCCACCCCTGAAGAACCACCCCACAGCATTGGCCCTCCTCCACTAAGCTTTTTGGTTTTCACAATGTTTCAGTAAGGTTCTCCTGACATTGGCTCAATCCAGTCTTGTCCATCAAATAGAGAAACCATATTCTTTACTCTGCAAAACACGTTTCCGCCTCTCAAAAGTCAAGGGGTGGCTGGCACGCCTCACTCAATTTGGTGCTTGGTATTGTGCTGTATGAATGCTAGCTTACAGCTATTTGGCTGGCTGTGCCATGAAGCTTCTGGAGGGGCATAGGTTTTGCGTTCATTTTAAGGTTGAGTAAAGTTGAGAGCTCTGCAGTTATTGAGTCAGCAGAGCAGTGGTGACTTTAAAGCACTATGCACATGTGAGGTGATTCCTAAACTTCAGTAACAGCTTAGCATAAAAGATCGAGGAGAGAAGAAATGTAAAAAAAAAAAAAACACTTGTTGCAGCAGGATTCCTATTACATTATCACAGTGGAATTCAGTCATCTCTTTAGAATTAAAGGGGTACTCCGGTGCTTAGACATCTTATGCCCTATCCAAAGGATAGGGGATAAGATGCCTGATCACGGGAGTCCCGCCGCTGGGGACCCCCGTGATCTTGCACGCGGCACCCCGTTTGTAATCAGTCCCCGGAGCGTGTTCGCTCCGGGATTGATTACCGGCGACTACAGGGCGGGCGGCGTGTGATGTCACGCCTCCGCCCCCTTGGATGGTGGGCATTGTATCGTATGGCGCAAGAACCCCGAAAGAGTCATCAAATGTGTGGCATTTTTCTCGCCATATAATGACTCCTCAGGCTGCGCCATTTTCCAGCATGAACATTTTAAAGTAAATAATTATTAACAATTCTTCAAAATATATATATAGAAAATATAGAAATGATGGGAATCAATTTGGACTAGTCTCTACTGCTTGGTTTTCCATTTCAATATGTCTTGGGTAGACAGTTCATCCAGGCTTGGTAGTATGCTGGACCAGATTCTTCCATAGAGTTTTATTGGATTTATCCTGCCCAGAGATCAGCTTTGTACAGTGACCCCCCGACTTATGATCATTTCAACATATGATGGCCTCTCAGAGCCCATCGTACGTTGAAGGCAGCATCGACATATGATGCTGCTGTGTGTCGGGGCCATTGTCCAAACAGCTATCTGACAGCGCTGACAACTTCAGCAACTGACAGATAGTTGTTCAATGTGCCCCGTGTGCCCCGTTCTGCCTCCTGTTCCTCACATGCTGTCCTGCTAACTCACGCAGGCTTCCACTGTGAGCTCCGTGTAAGCCCCCCCCCCCCCCCCCCCCAGAGCAGCCATAGCCAATAGCCTGCAGCATCTTGCTGCAGGCATCCAATGAGCTGCTGGCTGCCCTCCCCTTCCTTTCCTATAGAGCTGTAGTCGGCAGGATGGTAATGGAGGACATTCTGTCCCCCCTGAAGGTATTTAAAGAACTGTACAGTACTGTATGCGATGTCACACATCACATACAATACATATACACACTATACACCCCATACATCAATGTTTCCCTATCAGTGTGCCTCCAGCTGTTACAAAACTATAACTCCCAGCATGCCCAGACAGTCAATGGCTGTACATGCATGCTGGGAGTTGTAGTTGTGCAACAGCTGGAGGCACCCTGGTTTGTTAAACACTCCCCATACACTCCACATACAATGGTCATCCCAGAACCAATTAGCAGTTTCCCATAGAGATATGTATTCAACATACAATGGTTCCGAGGCCCCAGAACCAATTACCATTTTTACATAGACATATGTACTCGACATATGATGGTTTCAACATATGACGGTTCTCCTGGAACCAATTAATATCATATGTTGAGGGACCACTGTACTCTGTGTAAACCATCACTCATACTGTTCCAGTTCTTGTGGTCTTGAGACCACAAACACAATCCCAGCAGTCTATAGCCCTCTGGTCAATGTACCCTTTTAAATGTACTTTTTGCTGTTTTTTTATGGAAAGCACTAAAAAGAGCGGTACATTTTTGTAGTGCTTTGTGATAAAGCGGCCCCTTCTACCAATGTTCCTCATGTTACTAGAAAAGGGTAAAAGTTGTGGGTGGTAGAAAGTAAGAAAACGGGGACAGAACGCGAACATCGGGTCACATGAGGCGTCTCCAGGTCGCACGCTGGTTTACTGGAACTAATAAATGCCTTGTGTAAAAGTATTATTTGTGCAAGTCCTCTTCAGTTATATAGTGTGGGCTCTGCCGCTGGCGGCCATTTAGGATCATTACAGGCTATGTTTTCATGTATTGTTCGAAGACTGTATACTATAGTATTACTGAGAGAATACTATAATATTCCGTTTGGGAATGTGAAGGCTAACCTGGGTAAGTAGGAAATCTTTTCTTTGGATGGAAATAAAGAAGTTATACTTACTAATAAGACCCTGAATATTATACAGATGGACTCTTGCTCGAGAACCTAACCAGAGTGGAACGCATCTGCAGGGTATGTGGGATGTATACAGTGGTCCCTCAAGTTACAATATTCATTGGTTCCAGGACGACCATTGTGTGTTGAAACCATTGTATGTTGAGACCAGAACTCTATGGAAACCTTGTAATTGGTTCTGAAGCCACCGAAATGTCATCCAAAAATAGGAAAAAGTGAGGAATAAAGAAAAATAAGTAGATCACTAATACAGATAAAGCAAATCCTTACATATAAAAGTAATAAAGATCTGCTGGGAGCTGTAATCACTGTCTATGTCAGTGTTTCCCAACCAGGGTGCCTCCAGCTGTTGCAAAACTACAACTCCCAGCATGCCCGGACAGCCGTTGGCTGTCCGGGCATGCTGGGAGTTGTAGTTTTGCAACAGCTGGAGGCACCCTGGTTGGGAAACAATGGTTTAAGTAGAGGACAGGAGCTTCTTTAGGGTTCTGTACAGTACACACAGTGTCCCAAATGGAGCCACCCATACTTGGTGTCCAAAGGAGCAGCTAACCCTGGCACAGGTAAGGAGTAGTACAGAACTTGTAGTACCTCCCTGTACTGTAGGGGGCGCTACCAGACACCAGTCAGTGCTTGCACCTCAGTAATACAGGTGAGGCTGGGTTCACGCTACGTTTTGTCCCATACAGGAGCGCATACGGCAGGGGGAGCTGAAAACTTGCGCTCCCGTATGCCTTCGTATGCGGTCCCGTATGTAATTCATTTCAATGAGCCGGCCGGAGTGAAACGGTGACTCCAGTCGGCTCATTTTTGCTCCATATGCGATTTTCCACCGGACCTAAAATCGTAGTCGACCACGATTTTAGGTGCGGTGGGAAAACCGCATACGGGGCAAAAATGAGCCGACCGAAGTCAGCGTTTCACTCCGGTCAGCTCATTGAAATGAATTACATACGGGACCGCATACGAAGGCATACGGGAGCGCAAGTTTTCAGCTCCCCCTGCCGTATGCGGTCCCGTATGGGACAAACCGTAGTGTGAACCCAGCCTGATTTACCAGTGAATGCCCATTCTGGTCAGTTCCTCCAGTTGTGACATGTCTCACAGGTCTGGACTGTCTGTAGCATTGACTGTTGAATCTGGTTTCAAGTTACAATGGTCCAGAAAAAAACATTGTATGTTGAAACTAGTGTATGTTGAGGCCACTGTAAGTTGAGGGATCACCGTGTACAGCAGTCTCTGCTTCTCGGCCCATTAGGTACAGTGGATACCTGATGGGA